>NW_013530391.1:1255178-1258543 GCF_000836235.2 Papilio xuthus
TTTTTTTTTTTTTTTCAGAGGGGAATGCTTTATGCATACTCCGCGCACCGGGGGGTCGCGGTAGTTATGTGGGATTCTCTTCCGGATGGGAAGCATACCCACTAAACCCCTCTGTTCCTCCAACGCATCGGGACGGGACCACGGGCACGCTTTCGCTCTCGTCCGCGGCCCCGTCTGCGCCAGCTGCCGAGGCAGCTCCCTCTCGGGGGGGGAGGCAACCCTCAGTCGCCGGTGATGGACTCCCCCGTGTCCATCACCAGAGGGCTATTGTGGGAGGGGAGGGCGGCGATATACTGCCGCCTTCTCCGCCCCACTCTTCTACGTCTGAGCGGGGGCGCCAGGGGATCTCCCTCGCGCTCCCGCTCTTTTGCCTCCCTCTGCGAGATAACTGACTCGCAGAAGGAGGCAACCGCTGTCCATGACCTCTCGCTTCCCAGCATAGCGCGTATGACGCCAGGAAGCGAGAGGTCGCTCCCGATCGTCGCCACCAGGGTGCGGGCAGTTCGGCTGCCTGGCCAACGGTGACGAAGTGGCCCGGCGAGCTGCCGCCGATGTAGATGTTATCAACATCTACACCGACGGTAGCAAAATAGAAGGCAAGGTCGGCGCAGCGTTATCCGTTTGGGATGGCGGGACGCGGAAACTGCCTCGACAACCAAGGTCTTCTTCCCGGACGTCGTACGAGCGTACCCCGTTATTAGGAAAATAGACCCGGATCAGGTACTTACCCAAGTTTTTACAGGGCACGGGGGGTTCTTCTCGTATTGTGCATTTGTGCAGGTTCCGCTGCAAGGGGAGCCCCTCGTGCATTTGCGATCCGGGTACCGAGGAGTCCGTGCTGCATCTTCTCACTGAGTGCCCGGTATCCGGTGCGATGAGGGCCGGCGCTGAAATTGAATTAGATAGTAAGATAAATATTGACACGATTAGCAATTTAGTACATAATAAAAAGACAAGAGACAGATTTTTAGAGTTTTGCAAAGCGTCTGCCCTCTTAGCCATAAATAGGAATAAGACTTAATTTATATTGTATCACATTCGTAGTTGTAAGTATTTATTTGTTTTAACTGCCCTTTTGCATTAGTTATAGTATTTAAAATATTGTTTTATTGGGTTTATTGTTTTTATTGGCTTTTAAATTGTATATAGATATTTTATTTTTATTGAAATTTTTAATGTTTTTAACTTGTATATAGATATTACTTTTTAACCTTTTAATTTTACATTTTTCATTGTTTTTAACGTTTTAAATTTAGATATTAAGGAAAAAAAACGAATGTGATAGTTATTTAATTTAATGTAATTGATTTTTAAAAAACATTTAAATAAAGAAATAAAGATATTCCCGCACCCCAGGTCCCTGACGTAGAATAAGTTAGGGGAACGAGAGGGTGGCATAGAGCCACCCATTAAAAAAAAAGGCAATTATTATAGGAAAGTAGAAGAGGAACGGGCTCACTTGAGAAAGGCAGGAAGCAACAAAAAGAAAGCAGTTCCAATAGGCGATGCTGGCTGACTTCCACGTAGGCGTGAGGATCCTTCGGGATGTTGCTTGATACGTAGACCAGCGTGAGGAAGTCTAGTTGCACGGGCTCCGATGTAGTCACAGCCCTTTGTAGTCCTCCAAGAAGATGTAGAAGGCTGGACGGATGCACGTGCCGATGACCTTTGTTTGTCCTTCGCTTGGCAAAAAGGTTGCAACTTCGAAATTGTTGTTTCTGGCTTTTGCAGGTCCTGTCACGGTCGCCACTTTGTTCAGTACAGAACAAGAAAATAAAAAACTGGTCGAAATATCTTAGATTCGCGTTTAATTAGAAGAAGTACATTAGTGCTGCGACGAGTGTGCGCGTGAGTGCGAGAATTGCGAGAATGAATTGAATGAAAAGAGTGCTTGAAGTTGAGTGACGTCGCCCCCGCGCCGCTCGGCCAGGTGTCAAGTTTGGCGTAGACAACAACTTCTATTTGTTATTTTAAAGCGGAGAAGAAAACAATTGGAACGTACTCACCAAAGTTGACATTATAAAACTTGATCACACCGTCACATCGCGTCTTACTCACGTATATTATACGAAACACCGAAAACAAAGGGTTAATTTGTCCTTTTAAACAAACGTAGTTACAATTTCCAAAAATATATTTCTGATCGTATGACTAGCCAATTAAATAAATAAAAATGGAAACATCGTATCAGGATGTACAAACAAGGACGTGAGAGTTTCACTATCCCACTTCTGATCTTAAGGATCAGAAGCAGGGAAAATTAAAAAAACAATCTCTTATACACTACTGCAGTACTTTTTGAATTAATAAGAAAACTAACAGAATTGAATAAATGTAATTAACACTAAAATGATTTAAAAATACAACATTAACTTAATCAACTATCAGAGTTAAAATGATTAATTATTTTGGGTAGTCAAACGGGCAGAGCTTCCGCTGGCTTCAGTGTTCGGTGGCGAGTGTGTCCCGAAAATGAGGGTGCGGTCTCTTATATTGGCATCACCTTACCATTATTTTTAAGTTCCACCCTCAGCTAACAATATATTTAAAGTAGGAAGTTATTAAGTAGCCATTGTCAACTGAATTACTGTTTAACGCATAGTGTGCAATTTTTAATGTTTATTGATATTGTAAAAGCTTCTAATAACTTTTAATTTGATCTTACTTTATAAGTTACGTCTTTCCTAGACTAAATAACATTATTATCGTTATTTAAGTAACGACCAATCAGAGCAGAGCCAGGTGGGCTTGAGAGGGGTCGAGGCACCATCTTTATATAAGGCGTTTTGACAGTTGTTACGAATATAGTCGTGAAGTGGAGACGGATCGAGTTGGGTCATCGTGTTTTGTGCTTGCACTTTACCCTAAAGGACGCCCACCAAGTTCTCAACCACTATAGATGTCGTTGAGAAAAGTGTTTCTCCGATAATCAACGCAACACTTGCGCCAGCGCCGTGTGTCGGCGTTCGATGGGTCAACACCTTACCAGCCGAGGCACGGCAGCAGAACACTCTCCTGTGGCTGCCGACTGGAACGGACATTGAACCATCGTGAAAAGTGCACCATGAACCCTTCTGCACGGAGGGAGGCCGCCCTCGGCGGGCAATGGAGTTCCCCGCATCCATTACCGCCGCCACCGCCGCCGCCGCCGCCGCCACCTCCGCCGCCGCCGCCGCCGCCTCCGCCGCCGCCGCCGCCGCCGTCGCCGCCTTTCACTTTTTAACCGTTTAATTTTAAATTTTTTAATTGTTTTAATGTTTTTTAACCTAGATGTAAGAAAAGAATGTGATATAATTTTAAGACTATGTAATTGATTTTTAAACACTTAAAATAAAGAAATAAAGATATTCCCGCACCCCAAGTCC
>NW_013530391.1:1263235-1275957 GCF_000836235.2 Papilio xuthus
AGAAGAAGAAGAAGAACCATGAACCGGTAGGCATAAATCAAACTAACTTTAACAGTGGCTATGGGCAACGATTATACAGTTATATTGTTGTTGAAATTAAAATAATATTTCAGTGTCAACTTTTTTTTGCGGAAAACATGTCCACTAAAACAAAATGCAAAAGTCTCGTATCATTTTTCACAATTGCAATATTAGATCGAAAATTAATACAATTATTGGATACCAACCTTCGTTTGTAGCCGAATGAATTATCCATCCGCTTCTTTTCAACTCCAAATGTTTTTAGACGACTCATATAAAGCAAAACGGTCGGGCTAATGAACTGGAAATCGTAACAAAAACGATCTAAGATGGTAAATTTGCACATCCAGATAAGACCGGAGGCGTGCGAGATAAAATGTAAGTACATAGGTGTTTAATATACAAAAAAATTTGCGTTGCTCCCAATGGACGCAAAAATGTGTTTCATGGATGAAAATCGTATCTTAATCAATTTTATTAAAAGAAAGTAAAAACCTATTTCAACATGCATATAATAAATAGAAAATAGTTTATGCTGTAAGTGAAAGTACTCTAAAATTTTCATGAAACGAATAACGTTTCGTCCTGGCGGGAATCAGCTGATCGGGATTGCGCAGTGCGCAAATATGAGGGGTGAGGGTCGGGGCGAGGGGTAGTTGGGGTGTTCGGGGTCTGCAGCGGCGCCCGGCCAGTCGCGCGCCTCCGCGGCCGCCACCCGCCAGCGCGACCGTGTCGATACCGGTGACACGCGCCGCCCTCGCACGCCTCTCGCTCATAACCCAATATCTTGAAAGAAAACTTTAAGAATAACCGCTTTCAGTAACAACACAGGCCTACTCCATGCTTTAGCTGTGATATTCATCCAAGCCAGTGCGCGGGACATGCGGTTGCAGAGGTTGGGGTCACGCGTGGCATCTCCCGCTCTTCTTAACCGCAAAATTAGCGGTGCAGTAATATGAGAGACGTTTTATCTGATAAGTGCACAAAAATGTTCGACTCGTCAATTCAAGAAGTGAACGGAAAGGGACCGAAGAAGAGGAAAAAGTCTCTGGATAATGTCTGTGATAAGGAACAGCGGTCTGAATTAGAGAGTGACAATGAGGTAGCTTCAGAGAATGAAATGGGTGAGGCGGTTAGCACTGATGCCGTAGGGCTGCTGCACTGGCGGGATATGCCGAAGCACCTCCAGTTCAACCCTTACGTGCTGACAGGCTACCGGCCGCTGCAGGATTGGGCCGGCTGCATCCGAAGTCTCTTCTACTTCCACAATGAAACTATCAATATCCTAACTCATGGTAAGTTAAATAATTATAGAATATATAATTAAACATTATTATATAATGTTCCAAGCATATAGTACCTTTGATCTGTCAGTGGTGGGACTGTCATACCAGAGTCAAAGAGTTCTTTAAGAAAAAAATTTAAAGGCTCGACCCAACGGAATTAAGGCTTGCGGTCACTTTGTATTTAGTACTGGTTTTCCTTGCCTCTACAAAAAATAAATTATTCTAATCATATACAAAGAACTGTTATATTTTTAGGTCAAAATTTATTTATGAAAGTCTTATAATCGTCGTAAAATGGATCTTCCTGCCTCGCACAGCAGCGTTGTGGAATGGTCTGTCCTCGGCGGTATTTCCAAACCGCTACTACTTAGGGTCCTTCAAGAAGCGAGTGTATCACCATCTCAAAGGCCGGCAACGCATCTGCGATTCCTCTGGTATTGCTGATGTCCATGGGCGTCGTTGAACACCTCGGTGTTCCCGCTGCTCGTTTGCAACTTTTGTTATAAAAAAAGAAGTTGTTGTTCGGACTTACACTTTTGCAAACCGTATTTCGAATGAATACAATTTTTACTATAATGTAGCAAAAAAAATTATGGATTTATATCCTTTAATTTTTTTATGTAGTCTTAGGTACTAATGCGATAATTTTATATTCAATATATCGCAAATGTGATCCACTGACTGAAACAACTTATTTTTAAGCAGTTGCTGAAGATTTAATTAAAAACCACGTTTCCGTCGATATGCAATTTTTCCTTCATATAAATATGCTTTTGCTTTTGCATTTTTTTTTTGGAACAAAGTACCGTAATTTATTCGCGCTTGTTTTCACACTTAGAAGGGTGACCTATTTCGTTGAGCCATTTTAAATAGGGCTAAACGAAAACGTTTTGTGATCTGCGTAATTGGTAACAGAAAAAGGGGATGTATAATATTAAGTTATTATTTTAGGTTTTTGTATTTGGTATAATATTATTTGTTCATAAAACTAACATTAATATAATTAAAAAACACAAAGCTTTAAAAGAATACACCTGGCCAGCAATAATTTATGATTAACTAGCTGGCGACCGCGAATCCGTCCGCGCGTTATTTATTAAAAAAATAAATTATTTAGTAGACTATGTATTCTTCCAGACTATGGTCTATATGTATGTATGCCAAATTTCTTCGAATTATATCCAGCCGTTCTGGAGATACCTTCAAACAAACATCCATCCATCTAAACATTCGCATTTATATAAATATTAGTAAGTAGTAAGATTTAGGATTAATAGAGGTATGATGCCGTCTCGGTATTATTTAATTCACATTTAAAATTTTGATTGCACAAATAAATTTTTAGCCAATGGTTTAACACCAAAAACCAACAGTAACTTTTGTTACATACATAAATGTGCATCATGTATTGTGTAGGTTACATGTTAGGTAGTTTGTTCTCCATTTAATTTAGCATTGAAATGGTTGCTACAAATAAACGTAAGGCTACGAGTTGGCTGGCAATAAATTGTCGGAATTCTCTCCGCGCCCTCGTAGCTCGTAGCGTAACTACGAACTGTAGCTCATGGCCCGTAGAGCGAATTTTTTTTACTTTTTTATCGCTGCTTGAAATAATGCTATTAGTACTATTCTTTTTATGATATTTTTTTTTTCAGATAATCAAATATAATAAAAAAATTAAATAAGTCTTTAGCTATCACTATTATCATTTTTTGACCATAAGCTATACGATTTTTAAGCTACAAACAGATGTCTGCGACTTTCGTCCGCGCAGAATTAAAAAAAATCTAAGCAGTAAGAGAATTTTACAAATCGGTTCAGTAGATGATTCATTTCAATTACGAAGGGACATCGCAACTGGTTTTCGTCCTTGAGAAAATGATCTATCCAATTGATTTATGTACAAACTATTGATATTCATATTTCATAGAAGTAGATATATTAAATTATACCTCACGTCTATTTTACAATCCAGATAATATAGTAGCCACAAAGTACAGTCATTACTCATATTCTATACCCATAATCATTCACGTACCACGCTACAACGTCGCCAGTTTGACTTATGACTATAGCAGGGTTATTGAGCGTGCTATATACATTTCCAATCAATATTGTAGTTTATTACCTTTGGTTAGAGTTGAAAACTGCAGTGAAAGCACACTACAGAAGCCATACATCAACGTCGCTTGAAGTGTACTGGATTCAGATGGATACAATGGATATTTGTAGATCCTTTATTGTCAACAGAACCAATCTTTGATGTTTTAACGGATGAATTGGAGCTAGTAGATATCTGTATTTATTTATCCAATATAATACTGGCAGCAAAGAATTTTATTGCGAAAGAGTTTTTATTATTTACTTTTAAGCACAAAATAAAGCTGGCAACAAAGAAATGCTCGCATCATTCGTACATTAAAAACTTCTATAATATTATTTTTCTATCTTTATCGATGTTTTTCAAGTAAAGTTTATTAGAGAAATAGTTGTCGCCCGCAACTCTGTTTGCGCGGTATTAAAAGAAAACTTAATTTAAAGTTTATATGGTCTTCCAGACTATGTTTCGGAGATAACTTGAAACAAACATCTGTACATCAATCCATCCATGTAAACATTCGCATTTATAATATTAGTAAGATTTTAAGTAAACTTTATCAGTGAATGTAAAAATAACCGTAGTAGAAAATTTGTATACAAAAATAATTCCTAAATGTATTTTTGATTGTTCCCTTGTGTCTTGAAAGTAATTTCCGTTTGTTATATTTTATTCATAAATATTTAATACTGCATACGTTCCCCTATCTGTTTGATCACGCTGTCAATGAGGATTAGGTGTCATCCTGTACAAGGGCTATGTGTTTACGTAAAATGTTATGACATAAATACGCTTAGATTTTATGACGACGCTCGTGTTTGTGCTACGAATACGTTTTAATATCGGAGTTAGGACAATCGAAACACACTGTTATAATACTTGTGCAAAACGTTTTAATAAACATACGCGTTATCTACACATATTAATAAAATTACAGTGTGTTTGAAATATTTCGTGCACAAGTATTTGCGTCGTTGATAACAAAAAACTAATAAATTTTTTGGTTGTATATCCGCTAACAGCATTAATTCCGAGTAATCTCCGAAACTGGACTGATTCTGGCCGAACTTCTATGGTAGCTAATGTGTGCATATTATAGGCTACTTTTTTAATTTCGGGCTGATAAAATCGCAGACAAAAGCTACTTTATAATATAGTTCAAATTCAACATTTACCGGGACGTATGTACATATGGAATATTATAAGTGCGGCTTATATGTTCATATATGTATATGATATATGTATATATATACTTAGAGCTTAAGCGTTTTTAATCTCATTCAGAATTTGCTTAGCCCTTGACGCAGGCCGCGGTAAGCTCGGCTAAGTGCGTAATCTAATTAACTGTTTAAAACGTTACGCCCCTCTCGTTTAAGTTACATCTGGTTGTGCCCTTTTGCTTATTTTATTCATTGAAATTATAATAAATAATTTCTGTCAGAATTTAATTTCAAATTTGAAATCTGATTTGTGTCATGTTAGTGGATGTAATATAGTTTAAGTAATTTTGTTAAACCTTCATATTATGAACATAAAATATAAATTAATTTAATTTATATTAAACCCCCACAAAAAATCCAAGTTACATTTAATTTTGGTTTAACCTTTACGGTCTAGTTAAGTCATAAAATAATTAAAGCCTTTTTCATCATCAGCTCACTTTAAGTCCTCACTGTGGGGCTCGGAGCCTACCCTAAGTTAGGGCCTTACTATAAAAAAGACAATGCTTCAAATACACTTTAGCTTTAATATACGTCAACCTTTTTGTACCGTGACTATAACGCCCGTGAAGATTTATGACAAATCATGGCTTTTGAAAACATATTTAACTATAACATCCTTCACCGACGTTCAAGGGGTTAAAACTTATGTTTTACTTAACAGTATCTAACGATGTTTTTGGGGTAATACTGTTAGTAAATGTTGTTTTGTCTTACACTGTCTTTCACTGGTTCAATAGATTACCATTCATATGGTTAGACAATCGTTCATTTAACATTACTAATGTTTCGAATCTCTCGAATTTGATTCCTATTACATATAAACCTTGTATGTTTTAAGCTTTCAACAAAAGTTATTACAAGCTTTTTTTCCTGGAATTTCACTACAAACTGTATCTGACAGCCCAGTAATCAATAGCCAGGATTTTTATAACATTAACGAGAAATTTTAATTGAAAATTCTTATAAGAGCAAAATTCTAATTAATTTTGATATTAATGCTTTTGACAGGTCCATTATGCTAATGTTCCTATAACTTTTACATTGACAAATTTCTTGATACTTTTATAATTAACTTCTTTCTTCTTTCTCGGCCATAAGTCGCCCACTGCTGGGCGTAGGCCTCCCCCAAAGATCGCCACGATGACCGGTCTTACATTACCTGCATCCAGGACGCTCCTGCAATCTTGACCAGGTTATCGGTCCATCTTGCGGGACGCCTGTCCACGCTGCGTCGACCTTTATGTTAACTTGATATGATTAACTTAATTAACTTTATTACTTTTTAGTACCAGTAATTAGGTATGAATATTACAAGCTAGGGAAAATGAGACATATATTATAATTTTTATGAAAAGGAAATTAGTTCAATGTTGCGAAATAAATGGAACTGACATAAATATGGCGACGTCTAGGGAAATCAATCAGGTAGCAATTATATTTCAAAGATGTTTTTCCAAATTAAAATATCTCGGAATTATTCTTAATAATTCAGTTCGTTGTAACTAAAATAAATCGTTAAAATTATGTCTTCACCGACATATTATTACGTAATTGATAGAATTTATATTTCATCGGTGAATCAGGGGTTAGACACTTGACTTGCAATCTACAGGTCCTGGTTTCGAATCCCGTCGTGTACCAATGTGTTTTTCGATTTATCTATTATACATGTACATTTATTAGATGTTCTTACGGTGTAGGAAAACATCGTGATGCAACCTGCACATATCTGAGAAATAATTCAAAGATATGTGTAAAGTCCGCACTGGGTCAGCTTGGTTGACTATGGCCTAGTCAGCCCTAACTTAGGGTAGGCTCCGAACCCCTTGGGGCGGCGTATAGTGAGCTGATGATGATGATTAATATTTGGTTTTTAATAAAACAAGTGTAAAAAAAAACTGAAAGAAGTAGGAACATTTTACCTAACAAAATGATTATCGGACAAAGAGGAAATTTTAAGCGTTGCGTTAACCACGGACTATAGACAGACCTGTATTTATCTTATTTAAAGCGTAAATGTAGGGGGATTTTGTTTAATGTAGCTAAATAGTGTAAGTTTAACATTGTGCGAACAAACTGGCAGCAAATATTTAATCAACCTTCTGCCACATTTCATTGTTGATGTTTGCACCAACTCCCTCCCTTTACAATTTGTTCTGTTTACCAAAATGGCGATTCGCGGAAAGTTATAAAATTTCCAATGGTAGCGCTTATGTACTGAAATAACTAAGTTTAATAGTTAATTCTATTTATTTCATACTTCTCTATTCGTTATGGAAAGTGTCTAATTTTGATGCGTTGTTTAATTCTTAGCTCTATCTCCATAATAATTAATTAACACCTTCTAAGAAATAATATTTGATTAAAAATGTTAACGTCAGTTAAAACAACAAACTGACAGCTAATGACAACCAGACTAGTTTACGAGTTTTAACGTTTTGTATTTAAAATAATCTAGACTAATATTACAAAGAGGAAAGATTAGATTGTTTGTTTGCATCGAATAGGTTTCAAAACTACTAAGCCGATTAGAAAAATTATTTCAATGTTGAAAAGCTACACCATCCCGAGATCACATAGGCTGTATTTTTTACTATATTTTAAATCACACGCAGACGAAATCACGGACAACTGCTATACTATTCTTAATATTATTGTTATTTGGTCATGCATCAGATAAAAAATTAATTCTTTAGCTTTAACTATCAAGTATTATGGTTTAATTATTTGTGTATAGTTATAAATTAATTTTAATTGAAATACATGAATAATTCAAAGCGTATGCAACACCGCAAGCCACGCCGTCATGGATAATCATTTATCCATGATTTATGGCGGTATGCTGTTTTAATTAATTAATAACACTTCGTTTGTTATATTATATACCAATTAACAATAATTTAAAAAACCGGTTCTATATACCGAGTAGTTACTTTATATATTATATATTCTATATAGGAAGTACTAAATTGTCAAATTCAAAAACTTACTTTCGTTGAAATGAATAAGAGCGACGGACACGGACAGTCAGTTTATAAATTTGCAATTGTAAAGTTGCTACAAAGGAAAATACTGTTCAATGACAAAGTTTAACTCAAACTCAGCAACCGTGTTGCTCGGCCGCGCATACGGAGTGTACTTTCAAAATTTGTGAGGAAAGTTATAAAGCAATAAAGCTTCTAATTTTAGTCGTGAAATTTTACACATATCAAACACCCTTAAGGTACGCAAAAAGTACGTAATATTAAATTAAAACAAGCTTATAGTTTTAATTATTTTTTTTTATTTCCAAAAAAAAACATTTATAGGTCGTATCGGTTAGGTAAACTTTAATACTTAAAAATCTTATTATATATTATTTGAAACGTTGGTATCCTTGAAAAATTACAATTTTTATTTAAAAACTTTTCTATTCAAGCCGAACAAAAGGTTCAATTCATTTTCCAATCAGAGGCAATGATACGCTCAGCTAACTTCAATTTGCATTGGCTAGCTGCACTGCACTACTGGTAAGTATTTTGAATTCAAAACTGAAAAATTTCTATGTACATTCTTACCAATAGAAATGCGAATGTTTAGATGCATGAATGGATGTTTGTAAGAAGGTATCTCTGGAACAGCTCAACGGACCTTAATGAAATTTGGCAAAGATGTAGAACATAGTCTGGAAGAAGACATACGCTACTTGTTAAGCATAATCTTAATTCCGCGCGAACGGAGTCGCGTGCGATAGCTATTACTTAATAAAAATAGAATAGGACTAGCAAAATTAAAATGCAAAAATACTTACACCTGGTTGGTGTTGGCAACTGTTAGTTTATAATATGACTAGTAAAATTAGAATCTAACGTCAATAACAATCGGTGATATAAATATCGAGGTATATTTAGGCAAGTTAGAACCCTTGCTTATAGACATACCTACATCAGGACCCTTCGCTATAACACGTTAATACTCAAGTGGGCCGGGATTTAGGTCACTTTACTCCGCTCTTTTAGATACTCCCGTGCGTTGGAGGGCTCTGAGAGCTCGTGTTTTACGCAAACATAGCTTTACTTATTTTAGTTACAATGCATCAACCTATTTATTTGTTTATAGTTAATAATTAACTTTTGTTGGCCAATATTATCACAACTAATGTTATGACGCTAAATTTAGGAGTAGTAGAGTCTTAAGCTTTTTTCCACTCACTCATAGTGGATTAATTCCTTAAGCAGTGCAGATGAAGATGTCTAATTCAAAACAATCCTAGGAGACTCATTTAGTAATCAGGGACTGCAAAGTTTAGATTTACAGAAACATGGGGAAAGGGAAAATGTTCGTACCCTAATGATTTCGGCACGTTGCTATGAGGGGAAGTGACTCACAATAACACCCCCATGCTATATATTTTAGTTCTTTAAATATACACATTTCATATATATATAGGTGTTTAACGGAGCTTTATTTGAGCTGTCGCCCGTGACTTCGTCCTCGCAAAATTAAAAAAAATATAATGAGTAGCATATGTGGTCTTCCAAACCATGTTTCGTCGAGATCCGTTCAGCCGTTCTGGAGATACCTACAAACATAATCTAAACATTCGCATTTATAATATTAGTATGATTAATAAGGAAATAGTTATCATAAAAGGTTATTTTCTATAATCTCAGTGTTTAAAAAGTATATTATAGTAATAAAATAAGCAAGGTGGTAATAAAAATATTTTTTACGAGTTATAAATTTTTTATTATCGTAATAGACGGATGGGCTGGCCGGTTTGATTGTTTGGTGACTTGCAATCCTTACGGTTGTGCAGTTGAGTCTTTTCTGGTTTTATGATTATCTTATTTCTCTATGTTATATGGTTTTTAACCAAAGAGAATTGAAATGAAAGCGTACAGCTAAAGTATAGATATTTTATAGTTATCCGTCGGATAAACATATATTTATATTTTAACGTTTTTTTATTATTTCTTTGTATCCTATTTACTCTTTGAAAATCTTTTAAAAATAACAATTACTCTATGGTAAAAAGTGATACAATGTAAATAAATAAAGACATATTTGTAAATTTATTTAGGGTCAGAGAAGGTGGGTTATTTAAAGTGGTCATCAAAACGGTCGCTTAATATTAAGTACCTGTTACAATGGCCGCAATAACCGCACGATGAAAACCCAACGTTTTATTTTACATTGGCCAGTAACGCTTCGTTAACGGTTACGAGTTAAACCTTTAAAATGTAAACTTTAATTTAACTTTATGATTTATTTTGTATCTTTTAAGTACATAAAGAGTTAAAAGTAAAAAGTTGAAGTCAAAGAAATAATAATTTATTACTCATTTTACATTAAGTATATTTGGTAATAATGTTAAGTTTAAGTTAACTGTTTAATTAATTATTATTAAGTTAATATTGTAATAACACTAACACAGAAATATTGTTTTCCCTCTCTTTCTATTGAAAAATATTTTAGTACAGTCGACATCCGTTGTCTCACTCACTGTTAAATACCAATTTACAATAACTGAAGCTTTTATATAAGAAATTGCTTTAATTCAGCAATTATCGCTTCAAAGTGGTTGTATGGTTATTAATTCTTATCTTAACTGCGGGGCAATTCAAATGAATTCTGTTAAATGGTTAATTAATTTAATTTCGTTGAAAGTATTCAATTGTATAGAATTACCAATTGAATACTTTCAACGAAATTTATATTAATTTAGAACTTTAAGTCATTGCAGTAAGCAGTAACAATCAGAATAAATGGTTTTGTAAGTTGATAATTAAACTAACTTTAAGAATTTTCATATCTACGTTTTCTGTTAGTTGAAAATTGTCTTTGTATCTAGTTAAAACTGTAATAACAGTTTTTGTAATGCTATATATTGGTAATACAGATGAAATTCCTTATTCACGATCCGTATTTACGCCAAAATATTTAGTAGGGATTGAGTATTGCGGCATATTCGCAGAACGTAACCTCCGCGAATGTGGAGATTTGACTATACCTAATTATAATTTACATTTGAAGCAATTGCTATAAGAATTCTCAATAAGTAAAAATGATACAAAGAATCTTCTATCTTTTTCTTTGTATTTTTTTTATAAATGATAGAATCAAACCGTAAAAATTAACAACGTGTAATAACCCAGACGGTACAGCTTGATGGGGTTAGCATAAAGTTACTAAGTACTGTTTACTCGTCTATACTGTTCTATCCATCCATCATTCTAAACATTCGCATTTTTTATATTAGTAGGAGGTTAAGAAATTAAAAAAAAAAGTGTATGTTCAATTACAATCTTTTCTTGACTTATTAACGTTCACATTTATAAGTTTTATTTTACATCGACATCTTATTGACATTAACAGACACACTAAATTTAAAAATACAATTTTTTCCTTTTTTATCGCTAATGTCGGTTAACATGTAACCTCCTTTCACAGTGTATATTAAACATTATTCTTTCTAAAGTTTTGTTATATTCGTAGCAAGTAAATTACACAAAACAATTTTAATGTTATCATGAAAGTTCAAAGTACGCCAGGTTGGCTTGTATGAATATAGTAATTTCCAGTAAATTAGACATCACGAGTTCGTTGGGACCTGACATTATGTCATCTGTTATGAAATATGAATGGTTATTCGTTAGGGGTGACTGTTCAATACAGTTATTACGATTGTAAACAGTTATTTAAATATTAAATTAACAGCTGTACGAAAGTTGATTTTCTTTGTTTTGTGATCTGAAGGTTAAGACAATGTCTTTTATTAATTTATTTTAGTTTAAATCACTTCATTCCTGTATTAAATATAGATTTTGCCCACAACTCCGTCCCCTTGTTCGTATAATGTTACGTTATCCTCGTCCTAAGCAACGTCCACACCAATTTTCAGCCAAATCGGTCCAGACATTCATGAGTTATAAGGTAACGAACATAATTTTCTTTTATATTTATTTATATTATTAGGAAGAAAATCCGACACTATGCCGGTGTACTGGCGCAACACTAGTCTTACCAAAATGTCGACGTTTATGTCCCCTCACTAATCATTCTGACACTTGACTTTGTAATGAAAGCGCGCCATGCGCGCCAAATGATTCTAACTAATATTGTATAATATAAAAATATTTGGAAAAATATCTGAGCTAGAAATGTTTTAATTGAACTGAACTGATGACTCTTATATCGTGGTTTATTTAATTAAGATAAAAAATACGCAAAACTCCCAGGTAGAATGTACCAGAAAAATATTAATTCAGAAGCACCAGCAGTGCAACAAAAGACAGTTCAAGTACCACTTAACCCGCCTGCTCTATACAAGCTATCGGTAACTCTCATGCGGAGCTTTTCATTGGAAAAATCAACGTATCGCAGAACTTGGATTAGTTAATAATAGGATGAGGCTATCTTTAAAACAAAAATGCCTGTGTTTTCTCATTGAAAAATGTAGAGAACTTAGTAATATTATAGATACGAATGTTTTGATGACTGGATGTGTGTTTGAAGTTATCTTCGTAACTTACTTCTTACTAATATTATAAATGCGAATGTTTGGATGGATGGATGTTTGTTTAAAGGTATCTCCGGAACGGCTTAACGGATCTCGTCGAAGCTTGGCATATATGTAGAATATAGTCTGAAAGAACACATAGGCTACTTATTAAGTTTTCTTTCAATTTCGCGCGGATGGAGTCGCGGGCGACAGCTAGTAGATAATAAAGTTTGTATACAAGTGACAGTCATTGCCGATTAAAAATATGTAGTTACTTTTTTTTGTTTGTTGGTATAAAACAAAAGCTAACAATAGTAACATTGCCTTCGAACAACAAATATGACAATGACACTTATATATGTTGCATAGCGAAAATAATGAAACCAAAGAACATATATTTATATCTCACATCAAGTCGTAAAACTGAGTTTTGTGTTTACTGTCATGGTAGTGGAAACCCATAATAAATAACGTTAACCTTCGCTTTTTTTCTTTATTCGCTAACATCTTTTCTACGATGCATAATAGGTTTATGTTATATTAAAATTGATAACAATAAGAAAATGGAATTCGTTTTTATTGTCATTTCAGTCACGTAAGGTGCACCCAAT
>NW_013530391.1:1276833-1314252 GCF_000836235.2 Papilio xuthus
TTATTTCTCTTTATTTATACGTAATTTGTTACATGGATAATATATTTACGATTTCAGTCAAGCCTAATACCGAAGCAGACGCTTTGACCTTAAAATCTATTCTTATACCTAATGTATTTTGTTCAAAATGACTTGAAGGTACAAGTAACAAATTAGATCGTATAAAACTTGTCTATTCTTTGAACCTTTTTATTTTTTACTTGTTTTGCTAAGTTAATTTTACCTAACTATAAGATATCTTCTTGAAAAGAAAATTATTTATAAGTAAAGTACTGTTTGTGTAAAAATTTAGGTAAATTGGCCATAAACCATTAACTTATTATAGTAAATTTTGTTATAGATTTTCTTTTTAATGTTATAACTATATTTCTATACCAAAAGACGGCTAACAATGTGATTATTAAAAAAGACAATTGCATCGTATTTATATTATAAAAGCAAATATTTTGTGACATGAAAATGATCTTTTAAAGTGGTTCAAAGTTGATTTGTACATGTCTAGTGAAAGTAAAATAAAACAATGAATTAGTCACGCATTAATAGAGAGAACTGAAAACATAAAAAAAAACATAAACGACTTTTGAATCAAATCCATTTGAACACAGTTTGTCTTTGCTGTAAGTAATGTTAGCGTCCGTAGTATTCTGGCTCCGAGTTAAATTGTTCACCGCTATTATTTACGACAAATCCACCACACTCTGCTACAGACAGACAGATATAAAATGTCTTGAATCAACAATTGTTTGGAATTGTGTAACAATTGCATCTTTTCTTGGAACAATAAGAAAGTATGCTGAGATGAAAATTAAATACGAAATGGCATCCGCTATACAACTGTCATAAAGTGAAAAGATTTTTTTTTGTATAATTGTAATAATTGGATACATACTGTTTTAAAATCTAGCCGAAACCGGAACCTTTTAAGACCCTTCGTACAAGCAAAAAGTCTTTGAAACCTAGCGATTGTAGTCGCTAAGCGACTTCGCGATGCGGTGTCACCTTAATTGTTTTTGTAAGTGAAAATAATTTATGGTTGAATATCTACACAAAATGTAGAAATTATTTTTGAATAGTAAAAGCACGCGCCAGTTAAATATATTTAATAGTTATTTTAAATAAAATTTGCTAAAAGCGATTGTATAAAGCTTGAGGATCGTTATAACAATTTGCTATCAAGTCACGTACGTCGCTTACGAGGCAGGGCTGCAGCGGGCCGGGAAAAAAATAGCAAAGCGGGCCGCGAGGCGCGAGACTTAAACACCCCCTATCCATTCGCGACCCCCAACTGAATACTTAAGTATTCAAGTTCACTGTAATTGTGCTTGTAACTTTTTTCTATTCACGTATTTTAATTAAAGCGTGTTCCAGTTTTAACGTATATGCTTTTAAAAAAAGATTTTCTCAAATAGCATTTTATTTTGATCTTTAATACTATCCCTTATTAAAAAAAGAATAACGAATTTACTCCCTTAAAATACTTATAAATGGACTGGCTATAAGACGTAACATTTTGTGCCTATTTGATTATCATCATTTTGGCGCTGATAGTTGCGGTTTGGAGCGGTGGTGTGAACTGAACTAATAATATAAATAGTATATACTGTCACGGTATACCAAGCGCGTTTAAATCGGAACGAAGCAAAAGTTAATCACTTCCATTTTTTTAGATCAGAGAAAATACTGGTTGCATTGTAGTTGGCACATTCCATAGAACGTAATACAAATGCTATAAATATTAAATGCCATAAACACCGGCTTTCAGAGCGGACACGTCTCATTGTTAGCACGTGCGCTCGATCGATTATATTAGCTAAATAGCCAACTAAACTACCATTAATGACTAATAAACATTAGTCAGGAATGATTTCTTATAACAGAATTGTTTCGTAATAAAGTTGTCTTAGAAAGCCTACTAAATCTAGGATTTCCATCTCAATATTTGATATTTCACGTACTGTAAAATTACTATAGTTAACTAAATAAGTAATTTGACTATTACCATTAGAACAGACTACTATATACTAGAAATTAAGCTAGTTAGATATTATTGGGACTCGATTACGTATACAGAAAATAAATGAACACAATTTAAAATTTGCGTGTTTCGAAACAAAGGCGCTATAACATTTTTTATTATATTTGTAACAAAAATCTAACATTAACGTTGTTCGAATGAAGTCGTATATCATAAGGCTTAAAATGGTCGACAGAGGGTTTCTAAAGAAGGGTCTGTACCCACTTTATTAATGATCGGGGAAACCCTACAAATGTAGTTTGTTACATCAATAAATTTAAGACATGCTTAAGCGCGGCGTTGTTCAATGAACCTTTTGCGGTGGTAGTCCAGATTAAAAAATGTTTTTGCAAAATAAAAAAGAACTTTGTTCAGAAGCATTTTCAAAGAATTATGGTAATGAATTATGAAGAGTACTTTTATTTTTCTTTATACTAAACCAATTAGAATTAGATAAAGTATCTTGACGATAGAATTTAAAAGCTCAATATATTTTGTAATTTAACTTATTTCATTTTGTTTATTTTCTTTTTCTTATGTTGTATATTAATTTCATAACTACGATTTGTTATCTGTAAACTATTAAATTATACCAAGGTAGATGTAAAAATAGTTAGTAGTTTTTGAATAGAAAAAATAAAGTGAATTTGGAGGGGGGTGCGGCATTTGGCAGTCGAATGTCGTCCGTCGAACGGACTGTGCGCATCTATATTGAACACTCGCGTTTAATTATGCTGCATCGCCGCCATCGTCTTTATGATACGAGGGTAACAAAGTGTCATACGTTTCTTACATAAGTAAGTTTTTTTTACGGAAAATATAATACCTAAAAACAAAAGTAAAACCAAACTACTAATCAGAACATTTCTTCTGTATTTGCTTAATGTATCACAATATCCCTGTGTTACCTCGCGTCAGTTATTCCATGTTGTGAAGTAAAATTAAGGCGCAACGTCGGCTTCCTTAGACGAAGGGTCTACAAATTACCTCTGCCCTTGTTCACGCAATGTAAGCCACGCAAACTAACCAATTTTAAGACCTAGTCTTGTATGTTATATAAAACAAATTAAATATAGGATTTGCCTATTTCAATTAACTTCTAAAATTACTTAATTTTTTTTGCTGCTGTTGAAAACTAAATACTATCGAAGTTTACATTCTTAAGCTGACATAGATGCATATCTTAAGTGCTAACTCTATTTTGAAGTACCAGGATACCAACAATTTAATGTATTATTTGTGTACAGGTGTATCCCTGGTGTATATTTTGGTGGTGCTGCCGGGGCTGCTGCCATGGGGCGGCGGGGGCGGGGCGGCGTGGTTCCTCTCACTGTGCCACCTGCTGGGCGCACTGGCGCCCTGGTGCGGCTCCTTCCTTTACCATCTCTTCATGAACCACACTAGCGGTGCAGGCCTTTACCACCGCCTGCTGCAGCTGGACATGCTCGGGATATGGGTCAGCCAGAGTATTGGTGAGTGTTTGCTAACAAAAATTTAAGAACATAAGTAAAATAGTACCTTAGATATAAGAAACATTAAGAAAAGTAACGCTTGAAGAGTTTACTGAAACATCTGCGTCGGTTATTATGTTTAATGTACACTATAATAATATGTAATGCGCAGAAACATTACTTAAAAAGGTAAAATTAGGTCAGTAACTACAAAACCTTATGGTTTTACTTAACTAGGAAAGCTCCTACTTAGTCCAGCGATCTATTTTTCAATTCCACACCATTGCAATTCTTTCACCGCAGGCGTTACCTAATACCTACGTTCCAATTCGAGCGACAAAAGTTTGCAGTAGAACAAGGTAACATCAAAAATGCAAGTGTGCGCACATCGTATCACTTGACCTCTCACTTTGACTCTCCAGTGTCGTACGTTGTAAGCTTAGCTTACTTTTACTGAAGCACCGGTTTCATAAAGTAAAATCTCCAACAATTTACCGACATGGGTTTATCTTTATGCAGGTAAACTTGACACATTTCCGAGAGTTTTCAATGAAAAATTGCATAAGCAATTTTCACATTTTCAAATTTCATTAAAACAAGTTTTATACCTCCGTTTTTTATATTAAATGTCGTTAATGGTAAGTTAATTTATTGAAATTAGGAATAATTTGACACAATTTTTGCACTTTTATTTAAAATAGACTCAAACAGATTTAAATATCTGATACTTTAAATCATGATCATCATCACCTCACTATATGTCCCCACCGAGGGGCTCGGAGCCTAAGTTAGGGGTGACTAGGCCATAGTCAACCAAGCTGACCCAGTGAGGGCTGGTTGACTTCACACATATCTTTGAAGTTCTTCTCAGACATGTGCAGGTTGCATCACGATGTTTTCCTTCACCGTAAGAACGTCGGATAAATGTACATATGCAAATCGGAAATCGAAAGACATTGGTACATGGCGGGATTCGAACCCAGGACCTGCTGATTGTAAGTCAAGGGCTTGACTCCAGAGCCACCGACGCTCTATACTTTAAAAAGACAAGTCGCATTTTACGTTGATCTCTTCCACGTGGTATACTTTTAACTTCAGAGCTCAGATAATGTTTTATTATCTACAAAGTAAACAGTCTTCTTCCATTACTTTTCTTTGGAGCAAGTACATTAGCATTAACCTAGTCGCTTTAAACTGAAAGTATCAGCGCGAGAACTGCAAAGACTTTCAAGTTACATCGCAACATGAATAATGCAATTACTTTGATGTCGGCATCAACAAAGACATGGTAACTTTAATTAGTACATTAAAACTTTAATGGCAAACATTGTGTTAAGTTGTTGGCGGTTGTATCACTTTGTCTATAGATCCGTAGATACAACGAATTATTTCGTTCAAAAAGGAACATAAAACGTATTGTGAAGATTTAGTTAAGTAATTTAGATAAATTAGTAAGAAGGAAGATTAGTAATTATAATTTAATAGTAATAAGATAGGAAAAATTAAAAAGTAAGTAATATTTAAATAGGCAATAGCTAACAATTCGTCGTTTATGTTTGTTCAGAAATGAGATGTTAGTAGTTACCTAGTATTTTATTTACTTTACGTTCGCAAAAATGAAAGTACGAAAATCGAGTTTAAATAATCTTTGTTCATTTACAAACAAAGTATATTTAGATGTTATATTTTCAACATACAAATTTCTAAGTAAAGTTACACGTTTACCGTTTAATATAAAATATAAGTAATATAATTTAACATTTTGTTATTCGAAGTGAAGCGATCTCATCTCATAAATTTGAAATGAGGAGCAGATGTCGGATGTTGCGGCAATCCGATTTGGCTTCACTTTAAATAACGCTTTCATTTTTTTGTATCCACTATATATTTAGATAAAAACGGAAATTAATCACTTTTTTATACAATTAATTTGCATAAACTTTAATAATTGTTGAATAGTTTTATTATTTTTTTTTTAAATCTCAAGAAAGAGACCCAAACGACAACCTTTCTTTTGAATTACAAAACAAATTATAATGTAAAGAAAAAGGTTTCATGACTTTCGAAATGAACAAATACTATAACGAGTATACTAATTTCCAATGTATTGTTTCTTATAACAAGTACCTAGATGAGCTTTGCTCGGTATTTTTTTTTTAATTGTGTTTTTTGGAAATTATATTTAAGTACGAATTACTAATAAAATGATGAAATATGAATAATATTTTTCGATCTTACCGATAGAAAAAGTTAAGTTTATGTTTTAGTTGATTATCGATAAAACACGAATAAAATGACATTTTCTAAAAATGATTCCTAGCTAGATCGATTTATCGCCCCCGAAACCCCCCATATATATACAAGAATTGCTCATTTAAAGATATAAGATTTACAGTTACGACCTTAAAAATGTAATTTAAAATATTCAATCTTTTTTGTATAATACAAAATACATAGCAAATAAGTTTGTGCAAACCTTTTTAATAATATAGCAGATACGTAGGCGGAGATTTTAGAATTTCTCCCTGAACCCTTTTCCATATGAAATTAGTCCACATATTCTGGGAAGGGTCGACGTGATCCCATTTTGTCAGTCAGCAAAGCTGGCCGTTTGAATGTTTGCTAACCGATTTTGATAAGTTAAATTTAGTATTTTGGATGCGAAATTGTATGTCGTTGTTTTAAATTACATATTTAAGAAAATATTAACAATATGTTATCATAATTATAAGTTTTTTTCAGAGGGTTTTTGAAATAATAATATTATTCTTTAGTTTAAATATTTTAACTAAGCTTCAATATTATTAGATGGCACAAACAAGATCTCCCTTACACCCTAAATCCTATTTCAAAGACAAACAAAATGAGATTGATACATTTACGTAGATTAAATAACAAAATATCCACAATAGTAACAAAATACAAATACGTATCTAAATTCTAGAATACATCTAAGTTATGAAAACTCATTTTCGCAAACTATAACATAAAGTTCTGAATAGTGCTTTTGCTCTCAACTTTATCTCTGAATCTGGAAATATGTTTTCACACTTGGATAACAAGATACATGCATATATTTATTTTTATTCTTCACTACAAACCAAGAATAAGACTTGGGAATAAAATCTATTAAACACATCCATAAATGTACTTTTGGACAATATTAGTTGGAACAATTTGGAGCGAATTGTGCGCTTTCGTTACCAAGTCAAGTTTCAGCGGGGTTAGATAAATGCATTCGCTTCGAGGCGATTCCATGGCGAACTTCAAAAATGTATACAACTTTCGTTAAGTCACTTGATTGTCGCGCGTCAATTTCATTCATTTTAAAATTACTAATGGAATCGCATCGAAGCGAATGCACTTTGTCTAACCCCCCTGGTCGATTAGTGAGGGGACATAAGCGTTGATATTTTAATTGGACTAGTGTTGCGCCGATAAACCGGTACAGTGTTGGATTTTCTTCCTAATAGTACTAAGGTTACCAAAATTTAAGATTTAATCAGCTAAGTTCTGAGAAACTCGCTACAACTAAACAACATTTTGCGAATTCGATCTAAACTATGAAGTGCATCATTAAAAGTTTCGTTTTAAAACTCCAATAGTAGTTCGTTACAGTAAATTGAGGCTGTATTTAACAGAGCCGTGTGCCGGAAATAAAGCCGATCGTACGATGCAAGATTACCTTCACGGATAGTGTTATGTAATACTCGGAACTTAAATACATATACAGGATGTTACATTATCCCTGAGTAAAATTATATTTAATATCGTTATCAATTTTTTTTAAATAAAAATCCTCCTGTGTAAAATCGTTACGGCCATCTATTATAAGATACATTTCTTAAACAAAAACAAGGAATTATCAAAGAATATGTACCGAAATAAACATTAAACAAATAACTTAAACTACTTGGAAAGTAAATAACTAAGTCACGTCTACGTTTCATGATTGATGAATAAGGTATTCATATCTGAAAATTTGCAATTTTTTATTTTGGAACTTATGCAAGTGCTCTGTAGGAGGTCAATCAATCGAAGTGGTCATTAAATCGCATGCTAATTGGGGGCAAGTATACTCAGAGTTGCGTTACGTGTCGGGGTTCTGTATACTCGTTAAGTGCGCTTCAGATTTGCTTTTAATGCCCTCGCACGTGGAACATGAAATAAAAACAACTTGTTTATCGCATGTTAAAATTTATGCTCCAATACTAACAATATTCTGATTTAAAGAGAGTACAGGTAATTCGATTTTTTAATTTAACGATAAATTTACTTGTATCACTTTTAAAAAACTTCTTAAGACTCTAAATAATCTATTGCCCTCAGCCTAAAATACACTTTTTTTTTCAGAGGGCAATGCTTTAGGCATACTACGTGCCTCGAGGAAGGCACGGTAGTTATGGGATTCTCTCCCCGAATGCGAGCAAACCCTCTAAACCTCTTTGTTCCCTCATAGCCATGAGGTGGGATGCCACGGGATCGTAACTTGCCACCGCGACGCCCCACTGAGCCTAAAATACCCTAAGTTAAAATACTTAAAAGTAACTTATAACATTAGACAGTAAAACTTCAAATCGATAAACTAAATAAATAAAGTCTTTCGACCTTAACAGCCGAAGCTGTGAAAACGAGTTTTATACTTGTATTAAAAAGTTCACTCGCAATGTGTTCTTTACAAAGTTGCCTTTATTTCGCGGCTTTCTTCGCTCCGGAAACGTTCTTTAACATCTTTTCTAAATAAAATTTTCCATCACACCGGTAACGTTGTTTCCTTTGAAGCGGGAAATGCTACGTAGATTATAAATAATGCGATTGATTTATCTTGTATTCTGTCTTATCTTCGCTTTAGTGGAAATGTATTTTAAATCTAGCTTAATATCAATATCAAGCTGCTTTTACAATGCAAGTATAAAAATAAAGATTATTGTGACTTTATCTGAGAAACTATTATATTTATCTTATATATAAAATTATCGTGTCACAATTTTCGTTCCCATAATCCTCCGAAACGGCTTGACCGATTCTCATGAAATTTTGTGAGCATATTGAGTAGGTCTGAGAATCGGCCAATATCTATTTTTAATCCCGCGCGGACGGAGTCGCGGGCGACAGCTAGTTGCATTTGTAAATTTTTTTTAGCATTTCATAATAGACTAATTAAGAAATGATACATACTAGCTGTGCCCGCGACTTCGTGCGTGAAATACTGTCTTTGAGTTGCGCGCGGTACTGGACAGTACTTGGACATTGCAACATTAATTTCTTTTTCTAAAACAAAAGAATTCTTCTAAAATAAACGTAGCCTAAGTTACTCTAAGAAGAACACTAACAAGAGATCTAAGAACAGAGCTGAGAAGAGAAGAGAAGAAATGACGATACTTCCATACAAATTTTCAACACTTTTTTTTTCAAAGGGGAATGCTTTATGCATACTCCGCGCTACGGGGGGACGCCGTAGTGATGTGGGACAGTCAGACAGACATAGTTACTTTCGCATTTATATTAGTAAGGAGTAGTAAAGGCGCAAGACAGGCGACTTTGGCGATCTCTTGTGTCGTAGCCCAAGACTCACTTTGAGTCGATGCGCCAGCGGAGTAAGTAAATAAGTTAGTAAAGATTTAATATCACGCTATGGTTTTTAGTAGGAGAATAGAAATAAAAAAGACCAAGCGAGAATCGACGTTGCATAGCGGGTCTTGGTTTCTAAAGTTTTATCATGACATGGATATTTATAAAATTGGGTCACCGTACGTATAGAAATAACACGAATAGGTTCAAACAAAAGGCTTTTATGTAACAGTCTGATCGAAAAATGTATTTCCGGAATGTCCGATCTCTGACGTCATCTCACTATTCTTATCTAAGATTGATAAATCTTAAGTCTCATTTGCACAATTTAGTAACACTTGATTTTAATTATTTTATTTAATTTTACTAACATTGAATTATATCTTACTTGTTACTAATATTAATAATACGAATGTTTGGTTGTACGGAGGGATGATTATTACAAGATGAACATCTCCAGAACGACTGCATGGATCTCGCTCAAATATAACATAGATGTAGAACATAGTCTGGAAGAACGCATAGGCTGCAATTTAATTTTTTTAATTAAGCGCGGACGAAATCGCGAGCGACAGCTAATATTTCTATAAATAATACATTTTAATATGTTTTATCAGTGATCGGCTTACCAAAATCAAGGAAATAGAGAAATATATTTTTAGCAGAAATTACCTTTTTGGTAATGGGTCAACCCAAAATAATACAAAGTTCCTTCATGTCTATGACCACAAATGATTAATAGGAAAATTTGCTAGCGTAGGAAGTTCTGAGGATTAATATGACTAAACAAACCACGGGAGTTACCGTGTTTGATAAAAAATGTACCACAGAGTAAAAGCTTAGTTTCTATTCATATACCCACGACTTCGTCAGCGAATAAAAAATCTAGTAATAAATATAGCCTATGCCAGTATGTCTCCCAGGGATAATGTAGCTCCCCAACAAAGGAAGCATTTTTCATCATCAGCCCACTACAAGTCCCCACTGAGGGGCTTGGAGCCAACACTAAGTTACTGTCACTAGGCCATAGTCAACCACGCTGGCCCAATGCGGGTTGACTTCACGCATATCTTTAAATTTCGCAGATATGTGTAGGTTGCATCACGATGTTTTCCTTCACTATAAGAACGTCGGATAAATTTACATATGTAAATAAAAAATCGATGAACACATTGCTACATAGCGGGATTCGAACTCATGATCTGCAGATTACAAATCAAGTCCTTAACCCTTGAGCCACGAACGCTCCAAACATAAAAAAGTCTAACAAGCAAAACGAAACACACTTAAGCTTAAGTAAGAACATTGTTTATTTTAAGGGAACACCATTAGAAGCGAGGAAACAAGTTTATTAGGTCAATAAGTTTGGGCTAAAAGCCGCTGCTCGTGAATGTTGTGTAATGCAATGAATTGTTCACCGCTCAGTGTGCCATTAACGTAGAATTTAATCACATAGAGCACGTGCTTACAAACTCACGGACACGACATATATATTATTATTTACTAGCTGTAGCCAACGACTCCGTCTACGCGGAATTAAATTAATAAGTAGCTTATCTGTTTTTCCAAACTTTGTTCTATGTGTATGCCAAATTTTATCGAGATCCGATCAGCCGTTATGGAGATACCTTCAGACAAACATCCATCCATCTAAACATGCGCATTTATAATATTAGTAAGAAAAGCAAGATTTATATTGGACGTCTATTGGTAAACTTCACTAATATACATCTAACCAGCTGCCACTCTCGACTCCGGCCGCACGGAATTGAAAAAACTTTCGCACTAATCCATGTGTTCTTCCAGGCTATACCCTACATCTATGCTAAGTTTCAGCAAGATCCAGCCGTTCTGGAGATACCTTCTTATAATTATCCTTCCATTTCTACATCCAAACAATCGAAGTAAGATAGACTCTCTATTTTGGATGAGGATTCAAACCTTCTTTGGTTACTCTTTCTAGAATAAAAATAATTTCTATTATGTAAATATTGTATCAAAAAATTATAATCTCAAACATTTGTGACGCTTCATTAATTCAATGAAACGCTTATTGTTTGTGGGCGATTCTGCATAGAATTAAAAAAATGTGGCAAATGAGAGTCGCGGTGCGGTAACAATGTGACCTAGTAATAACCACTTAAGAATTTACTAACGTACGACGCATTTTTACATTACTAACATTGTCAAAACGCACTTATAATATTTAGGTCACAATCCATAACAATTTTTTGACTGTTTTTCCTTTATATTTAAGAAAATTAAATAAAGGTTTAAGTTTGCGTTGTAGCAATGTGGACTTTATTTCTAGATTCTCTGTCTACACGATCAAACTTAGACCAGGTTGCTAAAGATATAACAAAATAATGAAATCTAACTTAATTGAATTGACCACATGTTACATCATTAACGGTGGGTTTTTCTCACCAAAATTCCCGTTTATAACATAATATTGTTATCTCTGTTTTGTCAAAGATAATGACTGGGATGACAATATGTTTTATATAGAGATTTTAGTCTCAGAAACTGACGTTTATTCTTACAGATTACTTAAGTATTTTGATGAAATTGATCTCTATTGAAAAGAGAACAAGTAGACTTAATGGATATGAAGAGAAGCAAACAATAATGGAACAAGGTGACCTAGTTGAGAGACACGGCGGCGCGGCGATGGTCGCAGGGGAACCCATGTTTCTATTCAACGTTCATTCATACTGTTACGGTATTTGCCAACGATTTTTCTATTGTTCATTTTGTACTAAATTTTCATCCAAAAACTACAAATAATTTACTTACCTTTTATCTCATAATTACCAGCTTATTCTTTCAAATTTAAATCTTGATAAGTCAATAATTACTATTGTAGGTATAACAATTTTAAAATATCTTGGCGGCTCAGTATCATCAATGTGCTGCGCAGCGATTCGCACAAAGTTAAGAGCCACGGAGATATATGAATACATTTATACTACCTTAAACTTGCAGATTGAAACGATTTTCATTGAGCCTAAAAATCGTCTAATTCAGCCCGAATCTTTAAAAACATCAATTATAAGAATATGGTTTTATCAAGCGCAGATTTTGTTATGTAGTTATTAGGTGCCTTTAGGTTACACTAGAAAAAGAACCAGAATCGAAGCGAACCTAATTTTTATATGAACCTGGTAACCTAGCAGTTAGGTGCACGGCAAGTAACCAAATCAAACGTGAAGAAAACGGTTCCTTTCAGTTGCGGTCGACTTTCGCAGTATTGTTCTAGAATTACTCATACGTGACTAATGAAAAGCAACGAAATTTATATAAAATGAATCGCTGAATCACTGGCAATTAGCTCGCTCCTGTGACGATGATTGATTACTCCCTGTACAGAAAGGTTAGCACAAACGACCCTGAGCTTTTTATGGTCTATTTCGCAGAGATTGTGTGAAATACGAATGTAGCTATTGATTTATTTCATATCTTAATGTCATGATCGGCACTGGCATTGGCGTGTTTTGTGGATAAAATACATCTGTTTTATGTTTTCAGCTACATAGAAGCATTCATTTAACCTTTACGCTGCTATATTTCAAACCTCCCTGATATAGTTAATGTTTTTGTCATCTAATTGAATAATCATTAAGAAACGAACGATTCATTAAAGCGTTCATAGTTATAAAAGTTAAATCCGATTAAATTAAGAAGATTTTTGTGTCATTTGTTCTATTTAAGTAGCTGGTTACTGAATATAGTCAAAGTGCAGCTTGTGTGTCAAAAAGGTGCTTTTAAAATTGTAGATTTACTGTAGTTGAAACAATTTTTTGGCATATTGTTAGTTAACATTAATTAAAGATCACGGCTTAATTAACTCGTATTTCGGTCTAGGTACCGAATAGTTTCAGACCCAGGACCACCGACGGTCTTAAAAGTAGGTTGGCACGTAGACGGAAATACACTCGAGTTAAGCTGATAATTAAAAATTTTTATATAATAAGTTAATTGGTGTTAGTTATATACTATGTTAAATAATATCACATAAATATATACCTCATAACCACTTCATAATATTAAATATATCGTTAAAAAGTCATAACAGCGAGTCGAGAACGTTGTGTGAAGACAACGCGACCGTGGACCATTACCAACTAAGTACATACTAACATCGTAACCGTCTTCACAGCAAAGCCTCTTGTTATGACATATCACTTCCTCCCAGCTTCCTCGTAAGCTTCTTACAAGAGGAAAGAAAGGATTAATTTGTACAATGCTGCAAACGCATTTTCAGATGAAAAAGCTTTCAAATCGACAAAAATAAGTAGAGTCTTTCAACAGCTAGTGATTTTAAAAATAATTTTAATTCTAATGTCTTACTTCCTATCGTACTAATATTATTATATAAATGCGAATTTTTGGATGTGTGGATAGATTTATCTGAAGGTATCTCCAGAACGGTTGTAAGGATCTCGCCGAAAATTGGCATAGATGTAGAACATAGTCCGAAAGACCACATAAATTACTAATTTCGTTTTTATCTCACGTGGACGGACTCGCGGGCGACAACTAGTATTAAAAATAAATCTCGGTACCGTCAGACATGCTAGTTGGTTTTACGAACGAGTTAATACTAACTTTGTTTACACTGATTAATGCAGGGTTTCCCGATTGATTGTCACGTGAGGTTGTCGTATTTCGTGCGCGCGTGTTACGACCATGTGCCACGTGCTTGCGGCATAAAAAAAACTTTTTCCTGGGTTAAGGAAAAATATAACACGCTCTAAAGTTTAATAAAAAATGTGATTAGGGTAAAACCTACAGGTTTAACGTTCATATCAAGAAATTACGTATTTATTTTACTAATATTATAAATGCGAATATTTAGATAAAATGGATGTTTGTTTGAAGGTATCTCCAAAACGGCTGTATGTATATCTCACTGAAAGTTGGCATAGATGTAAAACATAGTCCGGACGAACACTATATTGAGTATAAGAATTATGTTTAAAATGTATTTGATTCTATGTATATTATATACATTTTGCTTTGGTATTATTTTTTGACTTTTTATAATTTTTGATTTTTCTTTTCATGTCTGCGGGACATAAGTACCTACATGGAATAATAAACAAAGCTATAACTCTTTAATTATTTGATAAGTATATTGTATATCCTAGGGTGGCTTAGAGCGCCAAAGGAAAATATTATTACTAGCTGTCGCCCGCGACTTCGCCCGAGCGGAATTAAGAAAAACTTAATTAGTAGCCTATGTGTGTGCCAGACCATGTTCAATATTTTAAATTGCTTATAACATAAAGATTGATAAAACTAAAGAATTATTAAGAGAATCTAAATTGATGTCAGAACTGCATCGTTAAACCTGGATGAAAACAATGATGGGGCATAAATTATGTGGTGTATGTTGCAATGAGGTAAACCTGTCTACATAACTTGATAGGCTAGGTTAAAATAAAAGGCCAAGTGCGAGTCGGACTCGCGCACCGAGTGTTCCATATAAACTTGTTGGTTTAAAAGTTAAAATTTTCAATTTTCCCAATTTTTCCTTTATCTGTGCTAAAATTTGTTTTATTGTCGTTGGTTCGTATCAAATTTTAAGAATCTGAGTTCAAGGGTACTCTGTAGGTTTTGATTCCCTTGCGAGTGTCGAAAATTTACGGCATAAACGGCTGTATCTTTTGATTGCGTTGGCTTAGAATTTTGACTTTTTCGCAGCTCCAACGGACGGTAGACCTGAGTTTTTGGTATAAATTTCATCGTTCAGGACGATGTGGCTTCCGCTTCTTCCATTCAAGGTACGGAACACTAAAAATTTAGGACCTGTGGAAGGAAAACCAAAACTGTATAGTAATTTCCTGACCCACAGTTTGGTGGTAACTGGTTAATCCTACAATAAATAATGTGTTATTAATAACAATTTATTAATATTTATTATCTAAAAGAAAATACGTTGGTCACAAATTCATACTTTGAATTCAATAATTAATGTTTACCAAGACATTAAAAAAATATTTACTAAATAATTAAATCCGATTAAAGTTAAAGGCATACCGATATTTTCTCGTTTCAATTGACAATTATTGCATGTAATTGCTGTATCCAAAATATACGAGTATGAAACTCATTCAGTACTACAATCGATAGCTCGGCTCTCAGCAGTAGTCGGGTTTAATTACCGACTTCGTCGTATTTTCTCAATCAATGGATTGCAATCCAGCTCTGAATAGTGCGGCTCTCGATTAAATGACGTCTGATTATTGTGCATTTGCAGTACCAACGTAATTGCTATTATTCCATTAATCGTGAGTTTCTGAGGCCAAAATCCAAGTTTGAAACATTTCATACTTCATACTCATACTAATTACTTTACTAATATAATAAATGCGAATGTTTGGATGGGTGTTTGTTTAAAGGTATCTCCAGAACGGCTGAACGGATCTCGATGAAATTTGGCACACATATAGAACATAGTCTAGAAGAACACAGGCTACTAATTACGTTTATTTTTATATCGGGTGGCCGGAGTCGCAGGCGTCGGCTAGTTAAATTATAATTTCAGTAATTCTGTCTGAATACAGTCGATTCGGTCTTTAGACGTTTACGGGTTCGGTGATTAAAAAATCTGGTAAACGTCAATTAGTGAAACATTTGTTTTAGGTCAAGTCGGCAGTAATTAGTGCAAAGATTAAGCAGCACGTTTTCAACACTTATACTCCTCCTGCAACTACCCCTACCCCTAACGAACCCCTTGAATACACTCTTGACATTTTCCTTGTGCCAATTATTTTGCTTTTATTTCCTACGTTGATTACTTTTCTTTTCTTGAAAATCATTCACATTGAAACCTTTTAATTTTCTTTTCTTGCTTTAATTTTTCAAAGATAAAAATATTCATCTCTAACAACATATACTTAGCGCCCATGGCTATATGGTAAAGGGTACGGACTTCCGATCATGAGATCGGGGGTTCGAATCCCGACATTTGACTATTGTCGTAAACTATGTCCAAAAAGTGTAGAACTTAGTTGGAATGGTACAAGAAATATTAGTAAATTTAAAAAAAAATCTGCTACTATTTTAATAAAAAATTTACAGTTGTAGTAAACTGAGATAATTTCGCAATAAACTACTTAGAACTTGAATAAACTAGTTAGTAATATGTTATTTTCATATATATACTATGTAAAATATACATCATTGTTTATTAGCATTGCAATGTCAATAAAGAGCGAGAAATATTTGCTCTGTGATTGCGCGCTTGCATATTAAAGCTGTACACTCGGGGCCCATAATACCGCCCGACTACGCCAGAATATGCTTACATTTTATTTTGCTTCAACTACGACATTTAATATTAACACTGTCATTTTATTACAAATCAACAATACAATAAATATAAATCGACACGATTTACGTGTTAAAAACATATTTTTAAAACACGCAATGGTCTAATTTAGTGAACTCATTTTTTTGTATAACTCTTTTCATATATCTTGGCGGCTCTAGATCCTCGGCGCGCTGCACAGTGCACTCCCACCTACATCTAAAATGGTGGTCTGCGCAGCGACCTAGATCCGCAAAGATATCTAAAAACATTTATAAATAAATAGAAAAATAATGTAAGAGTTGTAATATTTTGTAAATGTATGCTTTAAATATTATTTATAACAAATTAAAATACGAAAAAATTATTTTAACAGTCGTCGTAACCCAGATTTAAAATATTAAAAACATTAAAAAAAAAGTCAAAATCGCATTTACATTAAAAGTGTTCCAGAAATACGCGGCCATTTGAACATGAATGCAATTAGGTCGAGCGCCTTCGCAGCGACTTTTTAAAACTTAACCCTTTACTTGTACCGTGCTTACATTTTATGCAGATGTATTTCAAAATTATTTCTATTTCGCTTTTTTTAATAATATGTCTCTAGAGACTTTACAAATTAGTTTTTTCAAACAATCATTAACAATAATAGCATTTTACATGAAAATGTATGCCATCAACAAAACTAACTAAATCACACTAGTTTTGTGCATTTTGTACGGGATTTTCCGAATACGTAAACACGTTAAAAAACAAAAGGTCATTTCGTTGGTATTTTGCTATGTTATAATTAATATAAGTAAAAAATCCTGTTTTTTACATTTAGGTTTACTCCATAACATTTATCCGTTAATATCTTTGACATTTATGTTAAAGTGTGGCCAAATTCGTATACACGGATATTATTTTAAGTTTTAAATTATCAGTAAAAAGCTTAGTGTTAACTGGAAGTATTTATAAAGATATAAATTTAATTATAACGCGATTGTATATAAGTGGGATTCAGCCGAGATCTACGATGTTAGTGCCCATAACTGATGTTCGTTTTGACCAACTTTGTATAATTCTTTTCACACATCTTGCCGGCTCAAGGTCATCAGCGCGCTGCGCCATGTCCTCCCGCATCCCGCAACGTTCCACTACACTTAACATTGTATTCTGCACAGCGACTCACGCAAAGTTACAACCGACGAGATATCTGAATACTTTTATAATAAGCTGCTTTAAAATAAACTATTCAATAATAAATATCGAGTCAATTATTAATTATATACGAATGGAATATTAATAAAAATAGCAATGGGTTTCTGAAAGTATCGTATCGCGTGATAAAGTGCTCATTACGCGGCTAATACGAGCTGTCGTTAGCACGCATCTGTATCATTAAATCGTTGTGTAATGATACAATGATAAAATATCATTAACACACAACTCATTTACAAATAATGATATTATTATTAGTTTTATATCAGCTATGACCTGAGGTAACATGCACACATAAATCAAATATTGATTTTTTTTTCAAGGAGAAAATAAATTAATAGGAATTTGATCTACTAATATTTACAGCAAATTCTAGCTACGTAGTCACAATTTTTTAATTTTAATTATTATCAGCAAGTCCGAAAAATTTCAAGCAAAAAAACGGCCATTTTCTTAAAATGGCATCGCCGTTAGCAGCAGCAGCGTGAAGCATTAGCAAAACATTTCTGTCATTTTTTATTTATAAAAAGTACACTTTGTTTTATAAACGAAAGTAAAGAAGGAAACATTTTACTGTCGATTAATTGAACTTTATAAGGAAAATTGATTTGCACTCGTTGTTCGAAGAAATGTTTATTTTATGGGTTTTTAATCGTATCATGTGGTAAAGTCGGTTTAACTTGACAAGAGATGCAAAGATGCATCAGAAAATTTGCCTGATTGAAAGTAAAAAAATTTATAAATCCCGTCTTTTACTCTAACGTTTCTTAAAAGTAGAACTTTAGAAAAAAGTTATAAATTACAAATTGGTAATAACTAAATGCTTATATTGAGACGTTAATATAGATATGTTTAATAAAAAATCTCAGCAAGATTCATATTTTAAATGCAACGCTGCAGTTTCGATGTAGCAGTAACGCTTTCAACAATTCAAAATCGCTTTTTTGCTTTGTTCATTTCTCCAGAACAAAGAACTTGTTAATTATTCCGAGAGAAACTTAACAAAAAATAATATTACAGTATAACAAACTTTAGAACTTAAAATGAACATTGTAAGATGTAAATATTTAAACATTTTGCTTTATTTTTAATCAATTTTGCAGTAGTACGAGGTTATAGTGTAATTTTTTTATTATTTCAAGCTGTAACAGTTTAGAAACTTGATAAATACATTATTTTTTGGCTTCTATTTCCTACTAATTTTATTTCTGAACAAGGACCATACATGCTCTATTTGATTCTCTAAAGTTGTTTAATCTGTACACGTATTACACAAATAAACTGGAGGCTAGAGTTTTATGAAAATGGGAATGAATAAAAAATAGCCTTCTTCTTTACCTCTTGTTCTCTGTTTTTAAAAGTAGACAACTCATCTCCAGCCTTTTAAATTATTGCAGAGGACTATGAGCAGCGCCCACTATATTTTTGATGGCAACTTTCTCCTTTCCCCTCTAGTATGCAATGATAAGTGAGTGATGCTATGTGCATATTGTTTTGTTCCAGGCGCTATTCCTATGGTGACAGCGACGGTGTACTGTGCGCCTGCGCCGCTGCGATACGCCGCGCTCGCTGTCTACTGCCTCGGTAGCTTGCTTGGACTTTATAAAGTAAGCCCTATATGATATATGTTTAATATTCAGAGACCAGAAAACATCTGGAATTAATCAATAACCCGATGTTTGTCAGGCAATGCGCGCGTGGTCGCCGTGGGAGCGTCGGCTATGCTTCGCCGCGCCGTTCTGCATGCGGCTGTTGTTGGCGGGTGCACGTGCTGCGAGGCTCGGAGGCGGCAACCCACACGCCATACTTCACGTCTTCTTACAAGTAAGACTTACACAATAAAACCTCATTCATGTAATAACTGTTGAAGCGTTTATACGGGATCGCGAAACCTCAAATGTGCGACGAAACAAGTGACGAATCAAATGGGATGTCTAGACAAAAATTAAACTATACGTGACCTTTTTTCTATGTCGTCAGCGAGTTCTGTTTATACCTATTTTTTTTTTATTTGAATCGTGGAAAGTTCGACGTACACATTACTTATATTCGTTAGTAAACACTCTTTATATAGTATCTATTTAGTTATATAATACATTAAAATTTCTACATGTTTATCATAACATAAGAGATGAGAGAGCCACAGGAGAATCATATTAACAAGGTATAAAAAAATATAATTTCATATCCACGTTAACCCCCTCACGTCCACTGAATGCCCCACGTAAGCTTGTTACACATGAATTGTGAAACTTAATTGGAAAACGGTGTTCCGTAGCTTCAATATTCACCACAATATAGATACAACTATGATAATGTACTAGTTTGTTTAAGAATTTTAAAATAATAGTCATGTTTAAAAAGTTTATCGATATATAAATAACTGTGGATTTCCATTGTCGATAAACTTTTACAAAAAATATTTAGTTACAGCTTTTTAAAATACCTGATATATTTTTGTACACGTATTTCAGCTGTGAAACTCAGCTTTAAATATTTTCATATTTTTTTCTTTACAACCTGTCACCCACAACTCCGTCCGCACGAAATTAAAAAAAAAACATTAGTAGCCTATGTGCCATCCAGTCTATGCTCTATATACATGCCAAATTTCAGTGAGATCCGTTGAGCCGTTCTGGAGATACCTACAAACATCCAACCGTCTAAACATTCGCATTTATAATATTAGTAAGATTGTACCTGTATGTACCTATAACTTGGTATTTACTTTGTCTTGTAACGGAACGACTACCGAAACACTCTACAAGACTAACGTTTTACGATAAGAGGGCAAAGGTATTTCCGAAGACGTTACATTTTAACGACATCCGCAAACCAAACACTAACTCGTAAGCCATTTAGAACTTTCCCAGACGTCTAATATACTTTGAGACTTAAGTATTTAGCGAAAACCTTCTCATTGATCTATTAACTCTACAAAGTTTTATTTTTATTTGTTTTAGGAAAACTAAAATTATAATTACAGACTTAATAAATAAAGACTAATATATAAAAGAACGTTACACAAATCTTTTATGACAATCTTACTAATATTATAAATGCGAACATTTAGATGGATAGATAATTGTTTGAAAGTCCACGACTGCTGAACGGATCTTGATGATAATTGGCACACATATATATAGAACATAATCCGGAATAACACACAGGCTACTAATTGTGTTTTTCAATTCCGTATAGACGGAGTCACAGACAACTGCTAGTCCATACGTAACTACGAGAACATAGATTGTATTGCTTTAGTACAATCTTATTCAGTACGGACAATGGTCAACTTTATTTTATTGGGTACTAATCACTTATTCATTTATTAACTTTATTCTTAATATATTACATTTCATATAAAAAAATTATACAAAATATATTATATTAAAAATAGAGCACCACCGGCTGCGGAGTCCCATGACTCAAACAACCAGTGGTCAGGGCTACAGAGACAGGAACCTTCTCACTATACGCGCGGTTTCTAGGATAACTGCCTTTTGTATCGGGCCCTTAATCCAACTGTGTAGCGAGAGCTCCTTGAGATGTTGGTCGAAGCTATTCGCTTTATTGGGTATATTATTAAGTTTGTAAAACATTCTTTTGTATTCTGGTTGAAATAATTTTTGAAGCGAACTATTCGTAAAGTCAGTGACAATGGAAATCGATTAGCCTAATTGTGGAATGATGTCGGAATTACTGCAAGTGATCCGTGTTATTTACGGCACGTCACGCTCCGCCCTGAGCGCAGTCTGCGACTGAAAACCATTTTTTATTCCTCGCTAATATAATGCTAAACAAGTTAAAAAGCTAGACAGAATAACAATATACAGTTAAAAGTAAATAACTGGATAATAGAAATAAACTATGGATTCCAAATATGAGTTTTTGTTCCTTAAACTATTTTGGAAAATATTAAAACGTCAATACTTCCATTGTATACAGGATAATCAAATGATTTTTTGAAAACAACATTTTGGTTTTCCTTTTTTTATGTAAAGGTAAATTGTATAGGATAAATTAACATAACAAATTCGTTGTTAAAACTGGAAAACTTTGCGTATTATACTTTATTCAAATCGCAAATAGTAATATTTATTGGTATGAGATTGTATTTGACCAAATAAAATCCACCCTAAATGGCGTACTCACAGTCAGTTCGTCATTAAACCTGTCCCGTACTGTAGATTTCTTATATTACATTTATACTTAGGGCTAGAGACCTTACTTAGTGACCAATTAACTCTTTATGCGGTTAGATAATTCCTCTATACGTTACATAAAAGTACAATGTTATATAACACACGTAAGTCTGAAATGTAAGTTACATTGGGAAGTTCAAGCAGAGAGCGACGAGGCGTGGCCTGAACACAGTTGGCACCACGCCAAATGACATGTTACAAATCTGCCAACCGTTCACAATCGAAAACCGTGCTTTATTATTATACTAGTTAACAATATACATGTTAAAATATCGCCATTGAAATGATGCTGAACATACAATGCTTTCGATTCTAATACTCTAAAATAACTTTGGTCCTTGTCTTATAAAAAAGACCAAAGTCTTAATATAGTTTTTATAGCGGTTAAAAATTTGCCGGGGTACCCATACTATCTTGATATTTCGTTCTCTTTTAATTCTCTGATTATATTCGTTATATTTTTTTTTAAACGTGACCTTCTTTTTGTCTTCTGCGATAAAATTGGAGCTATATTATTTTTCAGCTAACAACTGACTACACAAATCGCTTCTGGTTTACAGTATCATTTGAGGCTGAGGCTGGATTTTTTTGTCAAAGGGGATTAATAAACAGCAGATGCTGAAACTTTTAGACGAAACAATTAGTGTAAAAGTCTTTGTTGCTGTTATAAATTTTCATTATTGTAAATATAAAAATCGTCTCTATGTTTGCACAAAGCGAGAGAGGCACGTGTTGGCAGCGCGCCAAATGATATGCATGAACTTTGTGAATCCCCACATGTTTTTAAAATTTTTACATTGCATTCTTTTATTATTAGCTATAATAACTTTATTAATAAGGTGAGAGGACGCTAAAGAATTTCTTCTAAGTCCGCATATGGATATCCTACTTTAATAAATCAAATTTGAATATATTCACGTATAGCTGTCGCCCGCGACTCCATACGCGCTAAATTTAACAAAAACTTAATGAGTAGCCAATGTGTTCTTTTAGACTATGGTCTACACGTATGCCAAATTTAAGTGGATCTTTCAGGGATGTTGTTCAAATTTTGCATAGATGTAGAACATAACCTGGAAGAACACACAGGTTACTTGTTAAGTTTTTTTTTATACCGCGCGGACGGAGTCGCGAGCGACAGCTAGTCTGCTTGTAAATGACAACTACAATTTTGAGAAACAATTAAAATGTAATTAATTTATCAAAATAAATGATTAATTAAGGAAAGTCTTGTTAATTTAAACTTAATTGTTCTTGGAAATCTCAAATCCAATAAATATATTTAATTGAATCATAATAATTAATTCAATTAATTTGAACTTTAACATTTTCAAAGAATATATTTATCGGGAGTTTTCACAAGAAACATTTGTCAATATGTGTTCTGGGTTTCCTCTGTCTTGTCTGGGGTCTGGGAATCTCGTAAATTATGACCTAATTGTGATCGGGAAAATCTAAATATGTAACGGTGGAATTCCATTGATGAAATGATATAAAAACACATTATTATCTGACTCAATTTGGACAAATAGATATACATAAAAAATGTTTTTATACAGATGTTTCCGCAGTGAAAATGCAGGGTTAAGTATAGTAAAACTGGCACATAAATATTGTTACACTAGTATGTTATAAGATTTAGAAATGAAGTTCATATGATACAAAAGGCCCATAGTAGATAAAATTAATTACAATTCCAGTGCTACCCCTGCGCTAGCGACTTTCCTCTAATGTATAAATCCTAACGGCATTGAAAGTGTTAATGAATTTGACCTAACGTGTTTCAGGACGCCGTATCTCTGGGCGGGGGCGTGATAGGGGCGATGCATATCCCGGAGAAGTGGTTCCCCGGCGCTGTGGACCGCTGCCTCAATTCCCACAATATTATGCACGTCCTCGTCGTCCTAGCCGTCTACTCCATGCATCAGGTATGTTATACTTATATACATTGATATGTATGAAAAAGACTAATACCTATGTACTAGTCTTTTCAAATATCTTGGGGGTTCAAGTCCATCGGTGTGCTGCGCACTGTCCTCTTCTTGCATCACTCTACGCCCCGCTACGCCAAAATTATGATCTGCGCAGCGACTCACGCAAACTTAAGAGCTGCCAAGATATTTGAAAAGACTTATATTAAAGATAAAGATTAAATTTTTAAATTAAGTCTATAAAACATCAAATACAAGCAGAAATTAAAATAAAAATACAAATTCATAAAACAAAACATACCCTGTTGGCGTCATTATTTATAAAAAAAAATGGTGATAGGATATAAAGTAATAACGTTCAATAAATATTATTAATAAAGTTGTTTATAATCAGATTCGACAACCGCATGAATCATTTGCAAAATAATCTGTCAAACGAAAACAATATTTATCACAAACACCAAACCAAACCACAGCACGGAGTATTCCTGTTTACTTTGTTATTAATACAGACCAAAAGTAAAACGCAATACAATAAGTAACAAACAAGGATGTTATATACAACAAAATACATAAGGATGGAAGACGTACAACACTTGATTAAACGCATTGTTAATATAGACAAGAAAAAAAGACGGCAGAAAATATATAGTCAAAATGATGTAACGATGTCTTCTTCATATAACTATATAAATGAAAATAATAAAATTTACGTCTAATATATTTGCCTAGAATAATAACTAAGTCAATCCCAAAACCTGTTAAGTGACCTATCTTATTTGTTAAAATCTATCCAAACACGTAAAAGATGGATAGTTTCAAACAAGTTTGACGGCTAATCGAGAGACGATTTTCGAAAAGTCATTTTGTATTGTAACTCACAACGTTAAGGAAATCTATCCCAAAAGACGGCCTTTGGACGGTTTTTTCGCCTTATTTTTGTGTTCCAAATTTTTTAGGTAACAAATCTACGTTGCAACGATTGAATAACATTTAAAATAAATTTTTGTCTCTTCCAAATTATATTTCCAATGTAAGCGATTCGTTTTGCTTTTGTAACGATTCTTTGTAGACTTCATTTTTAACGGATAAGTCAGAATTTTTAGTTCATTATTAAAACAACTACTTTTATCTCGCTTTTATTTATAATAATACTATGTTTCAGGTGACCACACTAGACCTGGCGTGGATGTCGCGTGTAGACTGCCACGCGCCGTTGCGCCATCTTTGACGGTGATCGCCGTCCTCCCCCCTCCCCCCACTGATGTCTACCACAATCCTCCATACACGCTAACACCATACAAACATTACAATACAAAGTGTCGACTAAACAGTAACTACATTGTGGTTTTTAGCCAAAACGATTAATTTATTTTTAATTTGAAATTTATTGTTTCAAATAACACTTCTTAAATCAATTTATTACGTCAATGATTGGTTTAAAATGATCAGAACTACAAAGCAAGGGCAATCGAAATGTAGAAGAAAGAAAAGAAGGAAAATTTATATCGAAAATATTTTGTCTAGTCATCTTACTTAAAAACATTTCGTCAGATCTACATATAAGTGTTGATTACAAACATACTGTACTTGGAAAATATACAAAAAAAATGCTGGAAAAAACCAAACATATTAATGTTATATTCCATTTTATCTATTCATTCATGTCGTGGTCAGATTATAGAATAGTTTGAAAAAGAGACCATGAAATATAAACTTTTTATATCTTAAAAAAAGTTGAATATTCATTGATATGTCTAGTCATAAAATGGCCTATTATCTGACCACGATATGTTGATTAGCTGTCATAAAATTAATTCAAACTTATAATAATATAAACACGTGTGATTCCATGAAGATTTATTTATTACTTACATGCAATATTTCTATTTATTTTTATTGAAAAATACACCAAAACTACAATAAATAAGTAAACTGTATCTTCTATAATATTCACTATAAATCATAAGTCAAAAATTTACTGTAAATTATTTGTTCTATAGATAAATAAATTTGTGAAGAGTTCTTAGATGACAATATAACGGCCTACATACATGTCGTAATACATTAATTGATTTTATATTTAAATAGAAGACGTAATTATTATATGACTTAAACATTAAATGCGTTAATCATTTTCAGACGTTACATAATTACGTATAGATAGATACGGCTATTAAAAATATGTTAGTAATAAAGTACAATTATAAAATTGTGATTATACAAGTACATCAGAGTTAGTTAATTATCCATTTTATGTTTATTTAGACAAAATTTTTCCATAGATTTTTTTTCTTTGTAAGTTAAATGTTAATCGTTAGATGAAATTATAAATTAATATAGATAAGCTTATATAGATTACAGAAGCACTGAATTAGTGCTTAGTATTCGAACGAGGCTAACCTATTTTAAGGGTGACTAGGCCATAGTCAACCACGATGGCTTATAGCGGGTTGATTAACACAACTTTAATTTTACTTGCAGATATGCAGGTTGCAACGATGTTTTTCTTCGCCGTAAGAATAATGGATAAATGGTTATTAGAGAGTAAAAAATCGATATAACCATTGGTTCAAGACGGGAATCGAAAGCGAACTTGTAGATTACAATTCCGGTGATTAACCACTGCGCCACCGACGCTCTAGTACTTGGTTTTAATGAAATGTTAAAAATATAAGCGAAAAAGGTTAAAAATAACACATGTTCGTTTAACTATACTTCAATAATTCGTGTTTTATAAACAATTTTAGTGCTACGGACACGCCATGCGAGGTTACCCTGTATGTCACCACGTGTACCATGTAGCTTACGTGTCGGAGTGGCACTCAATGTTTTACGGGATTATTTGAAAAACCCATATGTTTAGTAATATTAGAATAAATGACTCAATTAATATGATATTTAAATCTGCGTCTTGTGTTAGTTAGTCGCCACTGGGATGATGATTTTAAGTAAAATTCGTCACATGAATTTCATATTTCCTCTGATTCACAAACCATGAGTTTGTGTAAATTTAACAAAGTAAAGACGCATTTATTTCTGTTTTGTTGCAAATTAGTAAATGCTAACGTAATCTTAACTATAAATTAGATAATTTCAATATTAGATTTAATTTCTAAATAAATATCCAGTAGTTGATAGTTATAAGTAATAATTGGTAGAAATAGGTAGTTTTCAAGCAATAATTCGAAATGAGAATTTCGGTAATAAAACTTGTAGGGAAATACTTAAAAAATTTATTATTATTTATTTATTTCTCTCTGCATTTTAGACGAAATTATATTGCTATTTATTATTTTACAAAAAATATACTAATTTATTTAGATATGAAATATATAAAACGCTTATTAAAAGAAAGATAAATAGTAAAATACGATACTTTTCTTAACTAATTTTATTTTAATACAATTTCCCTTAAAATACGAAGAACTTTTAACAAAAGTTTACGGTCCAGACCTTAATTAATCTTTATCAAAGCTTATTAATAACTATATAAATATTAACTCTGCGCTATTTTTATCAAAGCAAAATATTTATATTTTTGGAATATTTATTAAAATGCTTATTCATCCAAATTACTTTTTAATATGCTAAAACCTAAAATATATAAATCCCATAAAATACGATTATTCAAAATATCTTTTGTTATTTAATTTCATATAGATTTTAATATTTTTCTCCCGCTCTGGTATTAAGTATATTTTTCTATGAAAACAAAAACCATTGCGTTCAGCTAAATTTATGTAAATAAAGAGCAGACAGTTCTTTTGGCAAGATTATGGTAATTACAAAAATACTATAAAGATGTTAAATTTTAACAGTATTTTATGTAAAATGCATTGATACTTTCCTCTCCAATGCAATTTGTAATTATTTATATATAATTACGTAATTTATTTAAATAAAACTGCACCATAAGAATAAATAAGTTCAATTTTCCTTCTTACTCAGACATATTTATATCAAATAATAACAATATTGGTTACGTTTCTGTGATTATAAAGTTATTAAACATGTTTATTTGACTGTCATGACACTAAAACTAAAGCTCTTTGTAGACAAGGAAACGTAAATCGTCAAAACTTATACTTAGTATTAAGTATCGCGTTGCACTCGCTCCGTACAGACAACGTTGAATCGTCGACGTTAGTCGTATATTTTCTCAGTACAGGTATAGTCTTTACAAAATGATAATACTAAACTTACTACGTATTTTAAAAATGTTTCCGCCATCTTGAAAATCGTGACGTCTTTTATCACAACCATCTTGATTCTTGGCAAATACGTAGGTGAACGACTTATTTGAAGAGGAAAGAGGAAAATGTCGGCGACATCTTCCTGTGTACGAACCTCTATAATATCGTATTGCGCAAGTCACGACTAAAATCGCCTGGTTTTGAAGATTTATACGTCGTTTTGTGTACCAAGGGCCTTATGTTAATACATATTGTTGTCTTTGTTTTGTCACATAGATTGAAAAGGGATGTCAGTATGCATTAGAATTAATACAAGTGTCACTACAGTGTAGCTCTACGGTTATTTACAGGATGTTCGGAAAAAAAACGTGTATAATTTATAATCGTGTAATTTTTTATTTAACCATGAAATATGTTAAATAATTACTATTATAATTCGATATCGAGATATATACAATGGCCGTGAAATTTAAAATCAAAAAAATATTAAAACCGCAATTAAACATTTTTTTCGGAATAATTTAACAAAACAAATAACTTGAAATAATAATCTAATTATTTAGTTATCGGAAGATTGTAACAGCTAATAGCTATCGATGTACTATAGACTTATTGAGCAAGTGTGTCGTACTCAAAGTAGAGAAATCGTGTCTCTCATTAGACAAATCTACACTAAGGGACTCACTGACCGATTAACGATTGTATCAATAAGTATAGCTTAATTTAAATAACAAAAACTTAAAAAGGAAATCACATTAGTTTCATCAGAAATATTAAAAATGTTTAACGAATTGTGCAATCTTGTTTCCAAACCAATACGACTTAGGGTCCTTCAAGAAGCGAGCCTATCACCACCTCAAAGGCCGGCAACGCATCTTCGGTTCCTCTGGTATTACTGATGTCCATAGGCGTCGTTGAACACCTCGGTGTTCCCGCTGCTCGTTTGCCCCCTTCTGTTATAAAAAAAAATTAAATTATCAAATTGTTTAACTGATATGGCTCAAGTTTTAAACATTTGATACTAGAGCCATACAGGTCAAATGATAATGCACAAGTCAAGAAATTTTATATTTTTCTGTCAACACAAAGCATCAACTTCAATGATAACTTTATTAATATTTTATCTATGCAATATTTATATAAATCTTTCCAATCTGTTTATTATTTAAAAAAAAAATATTTTTATTAAGTTGCATTTATAGTATACATATTTATATTAACTTTAAAAAAAATCATATGTACCAAATAAATCGTTAAACTTAATAAGCAAATATGAAATAAGTGTCCTACATAAAGGAAATATTTTCTTTTTAAAATCTACTTAAACTTCTAAATAATTATTACTATTAGATACGACGCTTTCGGACCCAAAAACATTTACAGTGGTATTCTGAATCCAAAATCTCCGTTTAAAACATATTGTTATATCTGTATTGTCAAAGATGACGATATGTTTTATACAGAGATTTGCTATCAGAAACCCACGGTTAGAATTTAACCGATTAAAGTTAATTAGGATCTAAACATAATTATGTTTTGCATAATTTTAAGAATTTTATTATTTCAAATTAGTGTAATAAGTTAGCGATAATAACTGCTTTAAAATAATTAGTATAATTATATTTATTGATACGTAAATCCAAATTGAGATATAAAAGACCATTTTGAAATTAGAAAAATTGCGCAATAAAGCGTTTTCGATGACTCAATGATTGTTTTTATAAGACGCCATTGTGATTAATTTATATGTTCAAATAAGTAATAAGTTTGAACAAAACAACAAAAACAAAAGAATATAACTTATCTTTCAACAAATAATCCGGATGAAAGGATGCATGGAAAGTTAAAATATTTTCTTTCTGTGCATCCTCTCCTCCGTCGATTAAAGGTAGGCAACGCATATGCAATTGCGTATGTCTATGGGCAACGGTCACCTCGCTATTTCAGCGATTTCAGGTGGCCGCTCGCTCGTTTGCCACCTTATGATATAAAAAAAAAACAAATAATTAAGACAACAGAAATAATGCAGATCTTTCATAACTTATACATCGCCGCCTGAGAAGCTCGGAGCCTACCCTCACTTAAGGCTAAGTACCCGATAGCCAACCACGCTGGCCTAGTGGGGGTTGGTTGATAGAACTTAGATCTTCTTTACGACAATTGAAATTATAGAAACATTATGTTAATATTGATTAATAGACTAATTGACACGTAAATATTGCCTGATCGAGGATTTCCACTGCAGTGACTGATTTTCGCTAAAAAAATAAGAAAAACAATATTTGAGGTTAGAAAAAAACGGTAACATTGTTAAATTGATGCATTTTATGTACTTCCAAATCACTTTTCAGATTTTTATCTCTCCACAACTTTTATTAATTGAAATATACAAAGAATACTTTATGTAACATTAGACAAAAGGAAAATTTCATTCGATATATTATGTTATATTTTCTAGATTAATAGAAAATTCTAAAGATATAATATTCCCGTTGGTAATTACGTTTTACATAGAAGCGATAATAAGACGCGTAACAAACATATTAATCTTTATATCTTTAGTTTGCAGATAATATGAACAACTAATATATATCAAAATCTATTCCTACGTAATATGCACTATATATACCTAAACAATATGACTAACCGTGGGTTTCTGGGACAAAATCTCTGTATAAAACATATCGTCATTCCTCTCATTATCTTTGACCAAACAATGATAATAACAAGATGTTTTAAACGGGGATTTTGGTCCCAAAAACCCAAGATTACATCCACATTCAGTCATTGGGAAATCAACACTAAAGTGCTGATTTTAGTCCTCGCCGAATAATAAACAAATAATGTAACCTATTAACTCAGTGATAATGTAGCTCACGGTAAAAGAATTTTTGAAATTGATGCAGTAGTTTTTGAGTTTATTCGTTACATACAAAAATACAAATCTTTCCCCTTTATAATATCTATACTACTATTAACATAGATAAAACTATGAGAGTGACAGTTACTATTTTTTTTTTTAATCACGGGTTAATTTTTGATCTGAATAAATTGATGTCAAAAATTCAGCCACATATATTAATTATGTTAAATAAAATACAAATATTGATTACCTTGTTTTAATAACTGCATGATGATAGTATAATATATAAGTTTGAGATGTTAATGTATAAAACGACAAGTAACAGATAACTAACCATATATCACTTACCGTGGATTTCTGAGACCGATAGCTTGATTTAAAATATCACTGTTTTCTTAATGATAATAATAGGGATGATGTATTAATCTCAGAAACCCTCTGTAAACGATATTGTAAATAAAAGCAAACATATAAGTGATACTTGAGAGCAATATATCAGTATTTTAAACTTTTGTCCATAAATCGGACGAGGAAGTGTTGAGCATTATTGCACTGTCTTGGTTTTTATGATATACAGTCGATTGATATTCGCAAAATTGTAGACGTTAAATGACATTAAAATTTATTTGAATTCAATTTAAACCATGTTTTATTTCGTACCTAAATGTATTTAAGAGAGATGCCACAACGGCGCGGCGAAGCAGATGCACAGGATTGACGTGCCACACGACCAAATGCTTGTAAAAGCATTTCAAAACGTCCCTGTGTCTTTGAGCGGGTTATAACTGTCGACAAAGTTATATAAAAAGTGTTTTAATCCCGTTCAGTGTCTTTGAAGAAATAGAGACAAAAAATGTACTTAACACAACTGTCACTACAGCCAGTTTGAATTTGGAAATATAATGCATTTATACATATTAATAAAATACAAGTGTCCGTTTGTAATATCGAGATAAAAATTGACATTGTTTTGTTTTTACTTGACAGTATTTTGACATTAGCATTTTAAGGCATGTCAGTTTCAGCAGTATACTTGTAATTAATGTTTTTACAACGCACTTGTTTCTCACTAAATTCTTAGCAAAATTAATACAGTTATCATGAACGTTGCACCAGAAGATACACTTTTGTTTCATTCTAATTCGGATAAAAGTTAATATGATAAGTATAAATGATTGTTGCAAAAACCAGTGAAATTTTGACAAACGCGAAAAGTTACACAATGTGATTTAATATTTATGAAGTTCAAGTGTACGAAGTAAACGTCTTCAAAACATTTCTTATCAGTAGAAGAGAACAAAATAAAAACAGGTATGTGGATTCCTCGCAGTACCTGCATGTCTAGAGATTTAGAAAATCTTAGCTAAATCCTAATTGATGGTAGATACACATTTATTTCCTACAACATTGATAATGTAGGAATGATATTTTACAAGGGTAATGTTATCTGTTTCCGATACATGAATAAAGTATTTGTTATTCTGAGCTCATTTGCACGGGCGCTTTTTTATCGCACGTTAAAAAAACGTTCTAATAGGAACAACTTTCGAATGAAGGAATCTTTAAAATAACCCTTTCCTTCTTATAGTCCTCAAACTGCGTTTTAAAGCACTGCGTATGAAAGGAAAAGATGGAAATGCATTGTTTAAAAAAACGCCTTTGCGAGTGGTGGCTAAAGTAATTTTATTTATTATACCAGAGACACGGTTTTGAACTGTTCCTATTAAAAAAAAAAACTGGGAACAATGATCTACGAAAGAAGAAAACGAAAACAAAATCCTATACCATATTATAAATAATAATTTTCAAACAATTAATAACGGAACAATTAAATAAATGAACAATAAGTGTTGTCGCGCACTTGGTTTTCCGCGAGCGACATCAAATATAAACGAGAGGCGAGCGACGGCGCGAAGAATTCCGAAGCCATGGCCCGACAAGAGAGGTCGTTATTCGTTGTTGCCGCGCTATGCGTGTGCACGTGTGTCGTCTCTGCGCGACCCGATTCTTCAAATCATCTAGTACAAAAACTAGAAACAAGTGAGTAAATAAACAATTATCTGTGAATTAATTACAGCGAAAATATATTCAAATCAAGATGTGTGTTTCAAATTGATATTTTCTTTGTTATTTTTTGTGATGTGTGAAATACGATAAGCAATAACTACGATGAGCCGACGCGACGCCTCGGAACTAATTATGTGAGTGAACTTTGTCGAGGGTAATTTCGTTAAATGCTAATTGGTAAACACGCGCCGCGAGGAAACTGTTCGTATACTCCGTTCTGGTGACAAATGATATCGAAGTAACCGGTTTTGAATTAAAAGTAATATTGAATTAAACTAAAAAACTGCATAACTGAATTTACACTAAAAGAAAATAATTAAGTTTTTTGCTGATTTACTGAACATTAATCAATTAATTAAAAAACTGTTAAAGTTTGTCGGGCAACACAAAGTGGCATTTAAATATTGACATGAGTAAAAAGCAAACTCGTTTCCAACGATTACTCACGTTTGGAAATATACAAGATGTTGCCTTGGTAGAAATGGCGCGGGTATTTCCAATACAATGTTACAGTGCATATATTATGGAATATTTCTTCTGAGGATCTTTACTTTTGCTATCTTCGTTAAATATTATCACTGCAGAGGGCATACGACCGCGACCTTTTATCAAAGTGTCAAAGCACGTGTAGATGTGAGCAAGTTCGTTTATAAACATTAAAAAAAAATAAACGATAAGTCGTACCAACATATTGAATTAATAAAAAATATAAAGACTTATTTAATCTAAAAAGTTTTAACGTTTTTGGCTACATAGATAGTACTAGATAGTGAGTGTGGAAAACAGTAGCCGCATACCAAGGTCGCGAAGATATTTGGATATGAGTTTATATAAATGTCACAAATATTAACAAATTTAAAGTATTGCATATATGCATACGTTTAAAGGTTATTTTGTTTATTTATTTTGAAGCCGCTATCTTAAACTCGTTTTGAACACTTAATTTGAACTGGTTTTTCCAAGTTAGAAGACTTACGAACAAGTAAATCAAGTATAAATTTAAAATATAATTGAACCTCCAATTATTTATTATCATAATACACAATACGTGTCATTTGGCGTTGTAGTATGTGGCTAATCTTATGCTAGATCACAGAAGAGCAGAACTGTAAACAGTACAGTACTGCAATTGTTTAAAACGAAAACGCAATACTAATACTGAACTGTACTACTGCTCTACCTTACTTTTTCGCCTTATGTGAAACTAAATATTACTGCGGTTGAAATTGCTAACAGTTATGCAGCACAACAACGGAGTGGAGTAACCATGGTAACGGCAAATCCAAAATTGTTACGCCGTAATAGGCTCTGGTAAATGAAGAATATATCGTCAAGGTCTCTTTATCTTCAGATGTGTAGGTATAATACCCAAGTTCCGGTTGTCTGAGGAATAGGAGTTCCAATAATAATAGAAAAATACCTGCTTTTGACGATAAGAAAAGCGATCATTCAAATGCACAGCAATTAAACATATAATCGATGTGTCATTTGCTAGCAATTAGCGGACAACTTGTTTACTGCGACAATGAGGACGAAATGACGCCACATTTGAGCCTTATCTATACACACAAAATGACTTGTTATTAAAGATTTCTTTATGTTATGTTACAATCAATTTCTTTGAGTCTTCATACGTTGCTGTAGTTAAAACAGACCAACAAATATTTTGCATTTGGTGAATGAATTATCCACTGAGTTTTTGTGAAAACAATTGACAATCTTACTTCTTACCAATATGATAAATGCGAATGTCTCGATGGATGTTTGTTTGAAGGTATCTCCGAAACGGCTCGACGGATTTTAATGAAATTTGGCACACATATAGAATATAGTCTGGAATACAGTCTACTTATTAAGATTTTATTCCGCGCAGTCGGAATCGCGGGCGACAGATAGTATTAAAGTAAAACAATGTAACTGTCTAGCCTCAACTTGACTGAAAGGGAATGAGACATTGCATTGTATTCGTGTATTGTAAATGTTCCTACGATAGTTATAACACGGTGTAAATAAAATATAATAATTTTATACAGCTTCGTGAGATTAAATATTATTTATACAATACGAGTATTCAAATCGATAAAAACAATGACACAAAGTCATCTGTCATTTGTTCCAATATGATAAGAATGCATACAGGTATGTACTACTATCATTGGGAGGTTTTTTTTCCCAAAAAAAAACGCATGGTTATTGCTTATCGTCATTTTTGGTTGATTAGCTTAACATTAAATCAAGTTATTCTTAAAGTTATTTCGTTATTAAGATTGAATGTGGATGAATACAAAGGTAGACCAAAGGAAGTATGGATGAATGGTATTAAAGAGGATATGCGTAAGAAAAGGGTAGATTCAGATATGACGGCTGACAAAGATGTATGGAGTAATACATACTATGCCGACCTATATGAATAAGGGCTGGAATAAGGTTGATAATGATTTTCTATTGTGAACGGCAAAATAGCTTAGGGGTGGTCAGGGAAATAAAATAAAATATACTTTAATTACAGACTCGATACTTTCAAGATATTATGCTAACGGATTCCTGTTAACGATAGATGCGGTAAACTATAGTGGAAACACAAAGGGCGTGAGCGTACGCAACTTCGAGGAGTCCGAGGAGCGCGAGCATCGCCCTGTCAACGAGAGGTATCCGCATGCAGTGCTGTTCGGCGGCACCTGCGGCGGCACCATAATCAGCCCCAAATGGATCCTGACAGCTGCACATTGGTATGTCACTTTATATATAATACTATAATAACTCCGCCGTGGTAACGTTTACATGTTTGTGATAAGTTGAAGATACAAGATTAACCTTCAAAGGATGGTGGTAGTAACATTACAAAATAGACGAATGAATGAATGATTTAGAATCGGTCTAAAATTTAACACCAAGTCATACTAGTGTCTATAAGTTAAGTATGACGTAGCGATCTAATAAAATGAATACGTTCAATCTTACTAATATTATAAATGCGAATGTTTAGATGAATGGATGTTTGTTTGAAGGTATATCCAGAACTGCTAAACGGATCATGATGAAATTTGGCATGGATATAAAACATAGTCTGGAAGAACACATAGCCTAGCAATTTTTTAATTCCGCGCGAACGGAGTTAGTGACAGCTTATTTGCATATAACATACCTATTTGTTGTTAATTGAAAAGGAAAACCCCATATTATTGAAAACATAGTATTGATTATGTTCTTATTGTAATTAGTTAATAAAGTACCGTCAGCAAAATTAATTAACTAAACAACATTGCATATTAAATTAGTATATAAAGATAAGGCTAAGAGAACGTTTAACACAACAAATTATCCCAAAGGATGTAAATACGGTCAAGGAAGTGATAATTATAACTATAGTAATTAGATCTGCTGTTGAACACTTGATTGTTTACTTCTATTCTTACTACTGTTAAGAAGAAAATTTGACATTGTGCCGGTGGATCGTCGCAACACTAGCTTTATTAAAATGTCAACGTTTATGTCCCCTTACCATTCATTCTGACACTTGACTTGGTAACGAAAACGCGCCATTCGCGCCAAAGGATTCTAACTAATTTCTAAAACTATTTAACGTAAATCTTCGCTAAAGTCATTACGTCATTCGCGTCATTTACGTCTCGCATTATTTTTATCTGTGATTCATTCAGATATTTGACGTGGTTACCCTCTTGTTTGTTTGACAAGATAGTCGGGTACGTACACATGTACCTACGAAGTTTCCATATTTTTGATGCGTCATGATTTTTTTTACCTGCGAGATACTAGACAAAGTATTTTTATTTGTTACTACTATGATAAATGTATGTACACACTTGCCTAATTGCTCGACATCATCAATAGACAAACATCTAACAAGACGTAGATAATAAATTAATAGACTATCGTGTAATTTATAACCTCTATTGTAAGCATTTGTAAATCTTTTTAATTCAATGAAGTTGTCACCAGCGACTCTGACCACGCGGAATTTAAAAAAAAAACTCATACTATAACTATAAGTAGCTTATGTATTCTTGCTATGTTCTATATGTAAGCCAAATTTCATCGCGATCTATGCAGCCGTTCTGGAGATACCTTTAAACATCCATCCATCCACATATTCGCATTTATAAAATTAGTAAGATAATATAACCCCAATGCATTGAACATTGACTATTTTTTAATTTTGACCACATAATCCGGTTTATAAATTGCGTCTAATACAGGTTTAAAATATAATCCCACTTCGATATTAATAGGTCTCAAGTGTAGTCAACGATAAGCTGACGAAGGTCAATATAAAACGAACAAAACAGGTCATCGAATCGACACAAAATGAACAAAGGATCGCTTATACTAACAACATATGTTTATTCGTTGGTTTCTGATACCAATATCCCTGTATAAAACATATCGTCATCCCTCTCATTATGTTTGACAAAACAGAGATAACAATATGTTTCATATATTGATAATGATCTCGGAAACCAACGATAAGACAACATAAACGTTTTCCTTAAGTAAATTTCTGTGAAGTTTAATATGAGAGATAAGTTTGGTCACGATTATAAAAATACCCAAGTTCAAAGCTTCTCTTTAATTATCATCTTAA
>NW_013530391.1:1314481-1318511 GCF_000836235.2 Papilio xuthus
ATTGGTATTCACAAGAAACTCCAACATACATAACTACGTCAATACTCTGTGCCTCTGGGCAATACCTACGGTATTTCCTTGTTATGATTATATTTTATACAAATTGTCTTCCGCGACTCTGTCCGCGCAGAATTAAAAATAAAAACATTATTAGTAGCAAAGTTCTTCCAGACTATGTTCTGTATATAATATATACCAAATTACATCGAGATCCGTTCAGGCGTTCTAGAGATACCTTCAAACAAACATCCATCTAAACATTCACATTTATAATATAAGTAAGATATACGCAATTCATTTTTTAATATTCATACTCTTAATAATACGAATGTTATATCAAGGATAACAGAGCAAGATCTAGGTATATGGTAAAACCTAAGAGTAATCGTAATCATCTTGGTTTCAATAAATAGCGATCGGTATTACGTCGTACTATCTTACTAATAATGTGAATTATTGGATGGATGGATGGATGGTATCTCCAGAACGGCTCAACTAATACAGATGAAATTTAACAAAGATGTATAACATAGTGTGGAAGAACACATATGCTACTAATTAAGTTTTTTTTTTTAATTCAGCACGGACGAGATCGTGGGTGTCAACTAGTATTGAAATAAATCAATAGCATAACTAATAAATACAATTGTGACTGCAGTATAATACATATTAAAAACAAACTAAAGTACTTCCTCGCGGGCAATTTAGTTTGCAATGTCAATTGAATTGTGCGACCGACCGTAAACCAAAAATTTGACAAAGAAACTTGTATATAACGATCATTGTAAGCATATAACAAGACCGATCTAGTATCAGTAATCGTATTTACATTATTGTATTTGTATTTCATTATGTTTGTGTATTTCCGATAGAAAATTTTGCACAGAATAATAGCAGAGTAAAAACGAACAATCATGTCTTTTAATTGAGTAAATTCCTTGAATTTCCATCTAGCAAAGAATCTCTAAATCCCTTCTAGTAAAATAGTATTGCGATTGTACCGCCACAACATACCAAACAGTATACCTACCATAATTGACATAAATTATTTGACGTAGACAACATTCTACCCCAATCTTACTTCTTACTAATATTATAAATGCGAATGTTTGTTTGACCGTATCTCCGGAACGGATGCATGGATATCGCTGAAATTTAACATAAATGTAGAACATAGTCTGCAAGACCACATAGGCTACTAATTACTTTTTTAATTTCGCGTGGACGGAGTCTCGGGCGACAGCTAGTAAATACATAATTAAAGCAACGACAGGGTATAGATTTTCAGAGTTTTTAATAAGCTGTCTTTTGTTCTAGCAGTTTATGACGAATAGCAGTGAAGTTTTAGAGTATTTAGTGTGAAATGAACAATATTTATTTATTTATTCTTCCGTGTTTGTTTTAGCACGCTGTTCACCGGCGGCAAATATGTGCTGGCCGGCACCAACAACTCTGAGGACGGCAGCGGAGTGACGCGACGTGTCAAGAAACTGTATATACACCCGCGCTTTGCAGTCGGTCCCTACTGGCTCAATGCAAAACGCTACGACATCAAACAGGTGCCTAAACTCAATATCCTTAAGTACTTCGACAAGCTTATTGAGTCACTTGCTCTAATAACAATGACGATGGCGTTTGAGATACAATATTACAGTTCATTAAGTGAAAGTATTCTCTAAACTCTAAAACCTCTTCCTCGTAGTGCAAGTTCTATGCAAAATAAATGTACTATTTCCATGATTAACGGCAATAAGCCAGAAATAATGAGGTATATAAATAGGCAGATGTTTTCCAAATACCAGTATGTTTTATCATTAACCATACATGACGCAACACGAAGAAAACCCGTTGCAAATGGTCTCAATCACAAACATTAAAAGATGATTAAGGTTAAAGCGCAATCGACAACTCCTTTTAGCATCCTTCTTCCTCCTTGTATTTGAGTTTTAATCCCTTAATTCCTTTGTCATTAGGTAGCTGCGAGGTTCGACTACCTCTTAGCGGAATTAGAGGAACCTTTGGAACTGGACGGTGTGACGATAGCCGCTGCAACACTGAATGAATTGCAAGATCTTACTGCGGGAATCAACGTTGGATACGCTGGTTACGGAGCCGAGCATCAAGGGGTAAATATATTCAAATTAAAACCTAATTTTAAACTTTCATACGATGACGGATTCTTCAAATCTTACTGCGTCTTTTATCTGCCGTAAATCCTGTATAAAAATATTCCCATCCCCCTCATTAACTATGAAATTAAAACGAAAATAACAAAACTGTATATACGAGTAATTTAGCAATGAAATCGCACAGCAAAATTCTTAGCTGTTTGGCAAAAAAACAATATAGATTGCGAATGTGACCAAACAAAATTTTGTTTTTCTTTTTACTATTAAAACATTTTTTTTTTTTTGAATAAGTAATTATATTTGTAATTTTGTTTTTCATATAACTTTAAACTGTTTTTGACGAAATAATTCAAAGAAACTGAGAAAAAAATACAAATATACAAGCATCTCGAGTATGGTTTCGTAACCGTTACCAATTAATTTGTTAGGAAACAATGCGACACGAGATGCACGGCATGGATCTGACACTGCTGGCTGAGGAGGAATGTGCCAGATTAGAAGAATACGACTCTCAAGACATGATTTGTATCAGAGGACGAGCCCCTAGATACGACTCCGCTTGTAATGTAAGTTATTGTCTCTGTCAAAAATACAGGCAACTTTAAATCATTAAAAAGAATATAAATAATAATAAACTAAATCTTATTTGAATAATTTAAAGGAAATTTTTCCAATTCAATTTTAATCCAACGACTATTTAGATTAACCACTATAAAATAATTATATTATTCAATAACTTTACATGACAAGTTTGTAAATTGAATTGTAATAATTCAAATGTATTTTATTTTAATACGGTATTGCAATCTTCCATCCATAAAATTCAATTTGTTAAACATAAAATAATAAATTGCGATTACAAAGAAAAACTTGATATGTACTTATTTCGTACAAATATTTATTTTAGGGGATAGATAGCAAATGCGTACAAAATTTTTTTAACATTAGAATTATATTGTTCGTTGACAGGGTGACAGCGGCAGTGGTGTTGTAGACGAAAACGGTGTTCTCATCGGCATAGCGTCCTGGGTGGAGAACGACGCCTTGGAGTGCCGTAACGGTGCGGTCGTATATTGCTCCAAAGTGGCCACAGCACGTCCCTGGATACGCAAGATTACTGGCATCTAATTATGTTTAATTAATATATAATACATAGAAACTCCGTACTAAACATATGCGATTGGGTGCAGTGTTAATCTGTAAAATTATCAAAACAATTTGAAACAGATTATAAAGTAATTTATGTGTTCGACAACAGTGATACTTGTATTGATATGTTGTTGTCTCTGTTTTTTTTAAAGAGAACGCAAGAGATGATATATGTACAGTCAGCGTCATATAGATCGTCACAGACAAGATATGCAAATATATAGGTACATCAAAAGTAATCAATTATATCGGTACAACAAAAGTCCTCAAAATAATAGATACATTCACCCTGCTCAAAAACATCGGTACATACACAGCGTCAAATATATGAGTACATGCAAGATGCTCATAAATATCGTAGCAGCCACAGCGTCATAAGTAACGAAGCAGTCAAGGTGCTCAAAAATATCGGTACATTTGACAAAATTGAACTCTATCTCTATATACTTGTGATACAATTTGGAATAAACTACTTCTGTTACATTCATTTGACACTTTGCATCAAACCATTTTTCAAAATTTACTAAAAGTGTTCGACGCGGATGACAGATATTACGTAGATAAAACCAACATCAAATTTAAGTTTGTCATCATATATGCTAGTTTGGTCTCGTGGCCTTACCGTTCGCCGCCGTTGGTACCTAAGTTCGGCGGTTCAAATCCCAAGCAACTATTTTTTTTTTGATATTTAAACTTTTTAATTTTAATATCGAAGCACATGTAATTAAACTCTATCGCCGTAGTTAAAAGTA
>NW_013530391.1:1318548-1333432 GCF_000836235.2 Papilio xuthus
AAGACGGTGTCCCTACAAGTTTCAAAATCAGTTTTCTAGTATCCAAAGACTGTTTTAGTACGTGAGTTAGTAATGCAAAGATTTTTAGGTTAAACAATATTGTAAATAGAACACAAAATAAATTGTCTTAAATTTGACAAATTACTCTGAATAAGAAAGAACTTCGAAACTATGTTTACTGAATGAAAAAGTTTTATTATTTTTACTAAATCGCAAGTACACAAAAAGATATTGTTTTGATTGCAAAGGAAATTTTATGACCATAATTTTTGTTATATTTAGTACCAGAGGTTTTTAGGGTACAATGAGTTATTTTAAACAATGATAAATTGTTTTGTCTAGACGTTCCATTGCTAATAATTGCATTAATGCTAGTCAGTTTTGACTCTCTTAAAATGTTTTGTTGATAATTTAAAGCTTTTATATATCTGCCAGAAAATATTTACTATTTTGGAGGAGTAATATCATTTATCTTGAATATTTCTTGCTTAAAATGTTTTGTGTCTAATTTTTCTAACAAAATATTGTTTTTATTTTACCTAGCGATCAGCAGTCGATAATCTAGAATCAACATAAATGAATGGAATTAGCTGAGATTTCTAATTTGTACAGTTTTTTTCTAAAAACAGGTATTTAACGTATCACTTTATTACTAAATTTACCCAATTACTAATCGCCTTTGTATCCAAGTTAGTCTGAATATTTAGACTTTCGTTTCTGTCTACTACTTTCAAAAACTTTAATGTTAGTCATAAGTATATTTGTTTTTATCGATTAACTGTTACAAAACGTTTTGTAAATTTTTGTAAAATAAAAAATTGTAAAAAAAATAAAGTTTATAAGTACTTAAATTGCCTTTTAATAGTAAGTCAACCTTTTAAATTATATGGTCAATCAGATTGCGTCCCGGAGGCCTAATTTAGTTCTTATAAGGAAAGGATAGGAAGTGGAAGGGAAAATATTTTCTTTCTGTGCGTCCTCTCCTCCATCGATTAAAGGTAAGCAACGCATATGAAATTTGCGTTTGTCTATGGGCAACGGTCACTATTCTATTTCAGCGATTTCAAATGGCCGTTCGCTCGTTTGCCTTGTGATGTAAAAAGAGGTTACAATTGTTAATAGATACGTTTAACACGAGAAATTATTTTCCAACAAAAACCTCCTTGTAACGTGTTAGATTTGATATGAATATGGGTCATCTGGCATAGGTTAAAACGAAATAAAAACAACCCGCATGTTCCTGGAAATTTAATGACTTTAATAGAAGAATAACTAAATTAAAACAGCAAGATAGAAGAAAAAAAAATCATTCATTACCAACATCATCTTTATCTGATTATATTTAAGAAAAAGACCAAAATTAATCAATGACCTAACAAAATATACAACAAAAGTCATTAAATAATTAAGTCCAACCGATCAGCTTGTCTGTCCTGCGCGGACGTTGCGCACGCTGCGACCACGCCTCGCGCCTCACGCCTCGGCTTCGTTAAACCAACCAGTTTACAATAAAACTTACAATTTTGAATAATATTGTGATTAAAAAGAAAAAAAAGCTAAATAATTCTTTCCTACTTATATAATGTGTAATAATATAAAGTGTCGACTACTTATAAACGTATAACTATCCATATGCTTACATAGAATTTCACACAGCGGAACGGAGGGCGGTACCAAAGTGATCTCTCCCATCAATTTCTTAGGGATGACCGATGATCGTCGGCGTCGCTGCTTAGCCGCGCAATCGCCGCGCTATCACCGCGTACGACACGGCACGACGCATCGACATCGATACAACGTATATGCGATTAATATAAAACATTAACCATGTCTTTTTCTTCAAAGCCTTCAATCAAGTTTTTCTTTTAAATTTGTAACAATATGTACAATCATCGAGGTTTTTGTTCAATTTACATGTGACATCGATGCATAGATCATCCCAATGTGACATTCCCAATCGGCGATAACATCCGGAACACGTAAATAGCACACAGTGATTTGGTGTTCGAGAATTTATGCAAACAATTTTATCAATAAAGAATTATATACAAGTTTATATATTATAAATTACACGATGCCTTTTCAACATTTCATTTTCATTACATTTTTTAAATCGAGGAATCTGTGAGTAGCAAAGAAATGCTAAATAGCATTACACGAATACCAATAAAAATTTATAATTAATGTTCCGAATAGGTAACGGAATCGTTAGTGGCACCTCATCGGCTCCTATTTCACAATTCTTACTCTGAATGTTGACAAACATGAAAGCGATAACTTCCCAAACCAAGTTACAGTGCTTACGTCCCCCAAACGGTCGGCTAACGGATCGCGCCTACACCAGTGTCCGACCTAACAATTATTACATTCGATTAAACTTACTTTATAAAGGATCATTCATTTATAAACATTGAAAACACCGCAAATTATTAAGTGGTTTAATATTTATAATATTAGATTTTCTAAATTTTTATTGTATGACATAACTCGTTAAACTACTAAAGAAAAAAAAAAGTATAAGAGCAAACAACTATCAATTTACGACATATCTAGATAAAATTAATACAAACTTAAATGTTAAATCTATACAAAAGTATAATAAAATGTATGCATTTGTACAGACCGAAAGTAAGATTTGTGTGTTTTTGTGAAGTATCGGTCGGACACCATGTTCGAGGTTCGAGGTTCCTCAATGTGCCCGCAGAGTGAGTGGGGTCCGAGTGCTGCAGCCGTGGGGTCCATGTCAGCTAACAATTGTTATGAGGACTGTACAAGCATAGCATGCTCCCCGTTGGAATCGTAACAATGTAGCTTTTTTTGGAGTTTTCATTTTTTTACAATATATAGGATTTGTTTTCTATAATTAATTATATCTAATATTTACAATGGAGGTGAATGGACATATTCAAACTCTAAATATTATCTCCAAGTAAATTAAACCAGAAATGCCTACCCAAAACGAACATTATCTACAATTTTTTTTTATAATATAAACGGAGATGGGGCGCATCGGATAGACCCTTTTACTTGACCATGGGGGAAATGTGTCAATACCAAACTTGATATTTCCAAAAGAAAATAACTAATATTGGCCTTTTATTGAGACTAATCTATATAGCATAATGCAACACTAATATTATCTATTTAAATTCTCTGTAATTTAATAATATTGCCAATAAAAAAATCATCATAAAACCAGAAAATGGCTGAGAAATCTCAAGCAGAGTACTTCGTACGTATTAGCTTCATGGTCTTTATAACGGGTCGAGCAATCGCCCAATCTCCTTCAAAAGCAAAACTCTCACAAACAAATCTAACACATAGATCGAGTGTGCGTTTCTGTCTATCTCTAAAACTATAAACTACACAGAAAAATAGTCTCTGTTAGAACATAAGATAAAACCCGGGCGCGTCCGATTTCGTCAGTCGTTTAATATGAAACGCAAAAAGAAACACATTCTCGATCTATATTTTATTTAGAGTAAATGGGTCGTAACGTGTATGTGTCGGGGAGGGGAGAGGGAGAGGGAGTGGAACAGGGAGAGGGAAAGGGAGAAGGAAAGGGAGTGGGTGGGAGTGGCTCAAATCTTGTGTATCTTCTGAGACACGACGACGGGATTGTTGCGGCGGATCTCCTGCGCGCCCAGCTCCCGGTAGTCAAAGGAGCAATCGTGCTTGTCACTGTACCGGTGCACCGCGCAGAACAGACCGCCGCAGCGGCACTCGAAACCTGCGCAACACAACGCCTATTATAAATACGAATGTTTGGCTGGATGGATGGAACTCCAAATCGGCTGAACTTTGGCATATATGGAGAACATAGTCAGAAAGAACTAGGACGGATTGAGAATCTCCTACTTTTTGAAATCGGTTAATCAAGTAGATCGATGGCTATTAAATATTTAATCATATGTAACTCAAATATAAAACAAGACAAAATGTCTACGATATCTTCTCGCATGCCGCATACTTTATACCGAAATTAATGGAACTGGGTAGGCAAATCGTCGGCATTGAAAGTGTTAAACGCAACTTCAATGCCTGCAAAAACCAAAATAATCTTCTTTAATTTAACTTTACCTGTATACACTTTAACGCTATAGTGTTTAATTAGTAGAACGGCTGTTTTTGTAATGTTTCTACTCTCAATAGTTTAGTGAAAGAGCTTTAGTTAAAACACGTGTAACAATTTCGATGTATATATAGATTTCAATAGATGATATTAAGACCGTTGCCAGTATAACCTCATTGACCGCCACCACGTGTACCCTGCCACGGACACATGGCTACACAATCACGTGTCATTGATAACGCTTGCTTTGATGACGTCAATGCAATCGACAACCATACCCGCAACTTAACTAATTCTAACCCACACCTAAATATACTCGTTCATCAAAAATAGTTTATGCTCGCATACGCAATAGATATTCCAAATCCACAATAAAGGTAAGCGTACATTTAACGGATACGCTTTGTCTTTCTATACAGCGCTATGTAAAATCATACAAAGCAAACTAAAATCCGTTACGAGCCGTGCGTGCGGTGCGTCCGGCGCGGGATATAGGACGCGTACCTTAAGTGGCCGTTTATAAAATTCTGAGTGTATGTAGTGAGGGGTGTTTAAACAAAGAAATATAGGTTTAATTCAACGTTCGTTTACGTTAACCAAGTTTAAGATAATTTTAGATTTTCTTAAGTCAGCTAAATGTTACCGACTTTGTACGCCATGTCTTAGATAATGTCATGTTGATTGTGCATGTTTATATAAGGATTTCACAGAATCTATAAATATGCATCAAATAGATAGCTGTTGTATCATATGTAGGCAGCTCCCAACGTTATTTAATGTATAACCTTTTGAAGTGCACGCGATATCACTACCTCAATATAAATATATTAATTGATCGACTAATGCCCACATTAGGACAGCGTGATAAAGTTTATACGTGTCATTAAGAAATATATACAACATATAATATTACAGAACAGACGCCACCGTTTTTTTAACATCTATAAAATACGAAAAGTAAGTGTTAACATGTTGCATAATCGAGACATACCTAACGTTTATTTCATCACTTGTTTAATTATAATTTTAGGTCCTGTCTGTTCCTGTCTATTCTTTCTTTTATCTATCAAAAGAAACGCAACTATAATTCACTATCCCTGTTATAAATGCAATATGCGGATCACGGTAATACGTTCCATACCACTACGTTTTCTTCGTATGGAAGTGAACTCGCCAGAAGATTCGGAGGCCGAATGTGTCAACTACACTTAGGCATCTTTCAACATAAAAAAATTGTAATATAATATGTTACCTGTAAGTCCAACCTTCTTGCGGCAAACGGCGCACCTATTCTTTTTCTTCTTGTCCTTGCTGGGGTCCTTGTCGTCGGCGTCAGTGTCCGAAGCGCCGGTGCTCGCGCCGCTCGTGCCCGCCCCGCTCTCCTCTTCTAACTTCTGAAATAAATACAAACAATCCCTTAATAAAACATTCAAAAACAAAGAAGAAATAACAAAAATAAACACAAATTAAAAATAACCTATACAAATAAAGAAATTTATAAATTTCAAACATAGGTACGTAATAAAACCAAAATAAATCAATAACCAAACTAATTAAAGAATACAAGAACATTCCAAATGTCCTGTTCCTTTCCGTGTTTAAAATGACACCTTGCAACCAACCCTTTTTAGGTTCTTTTTGACACTGCTCAATGACGAACGGTCATCCTTCTTATCGAATTTGACGGCTGAATTTTTGATCTTATCTCGTATATCGTTTGCTTTGAGAGGTTCGACGAAGTCATTCTGTATTTTGTCTGGGGTGGGTTCTGCTCTGGCCCTTAGTGCATCTATCTTGTCTTTCTCGATGGCCCCTTCAGGGGTAGGCAGGGGATCATTGATCTCAACCCCACGTCGCTTGCTCTGGAAGCTTTTCGACCGAGACACGCTCGTATCGTCAGCGCCCGAGTTGTTATTACTAGATTTACTATTACGACGCAGAGCCTTTTTCAATATCCTCTTCCCTTTAGATTCTTTCTTGCTGGGATCATTTTCCATTATTCAAGTTTCATTTTCTCAGTTTTGACATGTTGACTGCAAGCAAAATACGTTGAAAATCTAAACCATATTTCGGATACCGAATTATTGAATTAAAAAATCGATAAATACGTATTAAATGTTACCACATAATGTCCACGAACGGATTTGCCGTGTTATTCGACCGATTTGCAACGGTCACTTACATATTTCATTTTTTATTTAGATTTTTATTGTAAAGTTAACAATTTTATATAAAATGCGTAGTTTTTTCAAATTTTCTTCGATATATCAATAACGTCCACTTGACATGTATTTATTTTTTGAATAAACGTCAAAATGTCAAAACGAGAGCAAAGAGTTTATAATAGTTCAAAGTTATTTGCACAAAATATTGAGCGTGTTGTTTTTCATACAACTTCAGGCACACGGTTGCGCGCGTCACAATTCTTTGCTTCGCGTGACTTGTCTGCATTTCTCATTACTTAATAACATTGCACACAACAGAGCTCGTTCATAATGAAAAACCGACATTTTTTATGTCTTACATTTTTCGCAGTAACTAAAAGTTTATTTATTCTTGTAATCACTAATCGTGAGTTTCCACTAGGGAAACACCTGCAAAAACATATTACTTCCTTTGAATAGAGGATAGATATCAATTTGTTTTAAATAGACGAAAAGAATTGACGAAACATAGGTTAAGAGCTAATTAAAATTTATCTCATTAATTATAACAGAATAAACTATTTTTATTTCCATGCACTAGGACAAAACATTTTAAGGTAAAATCAATTTGTTTCATGATTTAAGGAACAAAATATTATAGCTAATACACCTCGAATAACATAACAAATGTAACAAACTGACATGAAAGTGCTAAAGATAGCCGAATATTGCAACACAGAGAAGTGACTCATATCTATAGCTTACCATTCAGATTACTTATAAGGCCACGTGTGCAAAGCAACAGCCATTGTGAGAAGTAGGCAACCGAAATACGCTGACCATGCGGCCATTGAAAGTAGCTGTTTTTGTACAAAATGAATCATCCAAATTTCATTTAAAATGAAGCTAAAAAAAGCTATTCATCATATCTACCACGAATATATGACACACGGAAAAGATGTCCAGACAATAAAAAGAAGAATTTGCCACTCAACAATCTCACATGCCAAAAGAAACAAACATCCCACACCATGAATAGAATATTCTAAAAAAAATATTTTATTTTATTTATTTATAAAGTAACTAAAGACAATATTTGTGAAAAATTGTGTTATTTCCCCACGACAGGTAACCTTATAAAATGGCTAAATTTCGCACATATGGAACTTTCAGAGTTATTCTGTCTACTTAGGACACCATACAACTGTACAAGGAATATGGTTTTTTAAAGATAGAACCAAGACACCTCTGACTTAGAGTAGACTCCGAACCCCTCAGTGGGGAGGTAAAATGAGCTGGTGATGTCCTTGTCTATTCGTCATTTACAATGTCATTCAATAAGCTTTATTACTCTATATACATATTGTGGTTCTTATAATAAAATACGGCATATTGCGAGGCGTGCCTTAAACAACAATAATTCGCGGGACGTGCTACCTGCACGTGTAAAGTCACGAAACGTATTCATGTAGCTGTGTATAGCTGACGTACGGTGAATTATGAAACTCGATAACTTGCCTATAGCTGTTTGTGTCAACTAGGTGGAAAAATTATAACGGCCATAACCGTAAACACGATATAATATAAATGAAAATGCTACAAAACGATGGCAGAACAAATAATCTTTAGCATTTTACAAAACAAAAGTGTTAAAATATACAGATGATGGATATAAATCCAAGCGAAAATAGCTAGAATTTTAACACATGCACATTTTATTATTACAGTCAAATAAAGTTAAAATATTGGTATTTACACGTGTGTCATTTTGCTAGGGCGAGCACAATAACCTGAGAGTCTAAGTTCGTTCGATGATCAATAAATCTAATACATAATCTCATTTTGCTGTTTGAGTCGATTTTGACTGAACTATTAGACGACTATTAGAAGCGATCATTAGGGACCAGAATTGTCGCCCTGAAAATTGTTGGTGCCTTTCCGATGTATGTGAGGGAACTTGTTGGTTTGTAACAAATAAAGGTATAACGGCCTCACGTCTGTATGTGTCTGCGGCTGCACGGGCAGGCTGGGCACGGTGGGCGCGGCTGCGGCAAGCGGCGTGGGCGTAGGCGCGGGCACCGGTGCTGGCGTGGGCGTGGGCACGAACGACGTCGCCACGGGTGATGGCGTGCTCGCCGGCGGCTGCTGCTTCTTCTTTAATGCCTCCTGGAAACAATTTATCTCAATCGATTAGACATTTCACATGTATTCTTTATCTTTAAAATTTAAGTATGACAATTCTCCGGTCGATAAGTAGTCACCACTTCACAGCAAATGGCCTAATGAATACATTGCACTCCAAGACATTTTTTTTTCTTGTGAAAGTGAACTCGACAGTCGAGACAGTAGCAGACTGAATTTATTATTCCAACAGTAATTACTTTCCATATTGATCGTCTCAACTGCATAGTACAGTATTTTATGGTCAGTTTTAACTTAGACACCTTTTCACTTATAGCGAAAAAAACTAATATAGAAACGTGAAATAATGGTAAAATATTAAAATCTTCATTGTAAGTTGTTACCTTACACCAATGAATTCCGACTATCACTAAAGCGTACCCTTTTGTTAGAAGTTTTTGCAGCAAAACTTTATAATATAAACAAGTTAACTTTAAAGACTTTTGTTGTAAGAACGATCATTTAGTTTGTCGGGCAAAAAATATTCCGTAAGAAATTTGTTGGATGTCAAAAAACTGGCTCCGCGGCAGACCACTTTGTTCGCAAGCACTTGAAATGGCACAAGAAAAACACGACATTATACAGGGCATTTGCCTCGTGTAACTATCCTGACTCCGATTGAATTGCGCAGAAATTTATTTTGCCAGATTTTGAGCATCAATTTATAAATAGTATTTTGATATGGCGATTGATTTTACACGCAAATGCAGTCTATAGAAAGATAAATTATTTAACATCAAAATTTATTATTACAAGATTATCTTTTGTTTTAAATTAGCACATAAAAATACAAACGTAGAATACTAGTTTATTCCAGATTTAATTGTCGCTTTTACATCTCATGGTCATATTATGTTATTAACTTTTATGTGGTTAATATTACTCATCTCATTTTATAGTATTTGAGGTTATGTTTAACATTGAGTTGTAATTAGTAATCTGTCATGTATAGCGAATAGTTTGAGCACAGCGTCATGGCATTGTTCCCGCGAGTCGCGGCTCCGGCAGTGACCTCCATGTTGTGTACTTTTGTAATTAAATTATGCAACGACCTTAATACCCCCGAACTTGCAGCATTTTAGTACACTTATTTGATCAAATAACATGTTTAAAATGTGAGATCCGATTTTGGAAACGAAGGATCCTACAAAGAGTTATTTTGCAGAATTATGATTATTATTGTTTATTTAATTATAAAACTTAACAATATTTGTCCCATAAAATCATGGATGGATGGTTTTCAGTTCACACTTTTATCCAGGAACTTAAAAGGAGATGGTACAAGGTATGTGTGTAATATATTTTGCTTTACCTATTTTTTGCTTACATATTAAAACTTCCAAAGGACATTAAAAATATAAAGCTACAACATTTCACATCAATGTATATGCTTCGTCCTCTTTTTTTTTGCAAACTTCTTGGTTGTCCTGTACCTACTTTTAATTATTAGAATTTGCGTCTTACGACAATCCGTAATTTAATAGTAGAGATAGGTATCATATAATTAGCAAGAGAACTAATATGAATTTAGTGTTTAAACAAAACATATGGAAAGGAACTTTTATAGAGTCTGTATCGTGACTCGTTCTCTGCATAATTTAATTATTCCTTGAATGTCATTTAAATATTTTAAACCCACGCAAACAATCGATTATTGTTAACCAATCAATACATATCCTATTTTTTTTTTTTATTAATTTCAACAAAGATGGAATTAACATAGGAGAAAATATATTTTGCTACTCTTTAAGCCTATAATTGATACTATTAATTAAGGAAAAACAAATCATTTTTGTCAGTAGCGATTAATCATTCGTAGCGTTGAATAGCAGGAAGTTCCTTAATCCTCACTTCCTACACGATCTTATAAAGAATAACAAGAACTTGCTTACCTCGTGATAGTACAAGCTTCACGGCACGACAATTATAAAGCCCATATTCGACCAAACCTTTAAGTTAATTTGAAACGACATGGAAGTTTAACTTGATTTTCTTGTCAACAGAACAAAATATATTTCTTTAACTACAGGATAGACGACAAGATATTATTAATGTTAGTTTCTAAAGCTCAGAATCTTTACACATCGCTCCAATTCAAAGTCAAATGTAAGTAACAGAAGGTCAATAAGGCCGAGCGTGTCTCGGACAGTCATTAAATATTTCCACATCGCGCATTCAATGCCCGAGCATTTTATTTAAAAAAATAAAAATCAACTTAACGACCATACATGATCCTAGATGAAGGTTACCAACCAATATTATTATTTTAAATTTACTAAAATTTATTATAATAACATTATTTTGCTTTAAATATCCATTAATAGCTAGATATTTGTGAAATTAGCATCCTATATAATGCATATTATTAAAGTACTTTCCAAAGTTCTTTCTACGACTGAATAAGGCGATCATTGAAACTATATCGTAACTCTAAATTTTAGCTTATTTGGACTGAAATAAATATTCCAGCTTAAACAATCATCCTGTTTATATCTTAAAAGAGTCACATAATTAACAAACTGCAATTTGTCATAGACCAAAGTTAGACGGAACAAGTTAATCACTTTTTTCTTGGTTGTAGTAATAATTTAGTTATTACTTAATTCCAATAATTATAAAATCTTATGTGACGAGTCGAGATATTTAGTCAAAAACCCAAAAACCAGTGTCTACTTGTCTTGTATCTCTATCTTGAATAATACACGACTTGCTATTTTTTTGAATTCACAATGCTGGCTAAGAGTAATATGAGATATAATATGTTACCTTAAAGCAGACTGAGCAGAGGCCGTCAGTGGAGGGGTTTCCGTAGAAGCCACATCCGGAGCGGCAGAGCGCCTCCATTGGGTTCGATTCTCGCTCCATAATTGTACGATAATTTCACGTTTAAACACAACAACAAAACTGTCCGAGCAGTCAACAAAAGTACGATTGCACAACAGTATATTGCACTTTATTGTCTTAACACAAAACTGCACAATGAGCACAAAGTTCAACGTTGCAATTTAGTCGGTTCCTTTTCCTCGTGTGCGCACGGGTATGCACGTGCGGGCAGTGGCTTTCCTTGCCGTCTCGCTACTTCTTTCTGTGTCAGGAACGCGGAGGGCCCTGCAACAAAACAAATAAACTAAATTAGCAGTGCAAGGGTTAAGTTTAAAACAGAGTTATAGAACACCAGTCAGCAAACAATATAATTAATGAAAAAGTAGTAGTCGCATTTTTATTCTTATCTGATAACTTGAACAATTAACTAAATGCTTCCATTTACTATCATAGAATGAAGCGTTGTTGAGTATAGGTCACAGGACATTTATTTTATTATTAACAATTTTACGATACACTAGCTGTCGCCCGCGACTCCTTCCGCGCGAAATTAATAAAAAAAAATGTAATCTGTGTTCTTCCAGACTATGTTCCACATGTGTGCCAAATTTCACCAAAATCCGTTCTAACGTGCCGAAGACCTTCAAACAAACATCCATCCGTCAAACTAAACTTTCGTATTTATAATATTAGATACGCTATGTTAAAATAGTATGACATTTTAATTTAACGTTGATTAAATTGATACAGGACTAACAATATAATTTTACGTAACACGTATTATAACAATTCGAGATGAAACGCTCGATGACACGACACGAGCTGGTATAATCAACAGTTAATAGAAAGCTGTATCTCGATTTCGTAGGGGCGAAGCATAATATGCATAACGACAAGTTTGCATAACAAGAGAGAGCTATGGTCTAAGTGGAACGCGGCTAAACGGAGCATGGCCTGCGTCAAGGTCTCGCCAGCGCCACGCAGAACCGAGCCCCGCTTACCCGAAACTGTATGACCCTATTGTACACACTATTGTTAATTTTTTATCAACAACGCATTGATATATTTTATGGTAGGAATCAAAGTATGTATGTCCAAATGATATTCAAACTGAACCGACAACGCTTTAAATAGAATAATTTAAAAGTTTCTCGCTAGTTCATTCTATCTATATATACAAATATTCACCTAAATTTGCGAGGAGAAAGATAAATAGTAAAGGTTATCGGTAATTGGACTTATTACCATTGAACAATTTCATTCAAGAACATAAAATCTCTAGAATATCACAAACGCCATTTTCACTTTTGCTTATATGCGCAGCAAACACTAAACACTTCAACAAAACAAAAACAATTCAAAATAACCAATTTTAATGCGCAAAAGCTGTGAATACGTCATCATATCAATATTAGCAATAACAAAATCGTACTATTCATATTAATTTTATAAATGCGAATGTTTTGATGTATTGATGGATGGATGCACAGATCTCGCTGAAATTTGGTGTAGAACATAGTCTGGAAGAACACATAGGCTACTAATGAAGTTATATTTTTTTAATTTCCCGATGACGGAGACAGCTAGTAACAAAGATTGTGTAGTATTACGTATTTTGCGTACACATTCCGAAGCACGTAGAAATCACCTAAATCATTAAAGCATTAACAATTCTCATAGCGTAAAAGTGAAATCATTGCAACTACTCTGCACGCGTTTGCTTCGAACGAAAGAGTGAACAAAATGCACGACGCATGCGCACTTAATTGGCGTTTAGCGAATGAATTGGACGTGTTTTAGAAGATTTGTTTGGTGAAGTCGGTGTAAATACTTTGTTGATATTTGTATAAAACAAAATTATTAAAGAAATCGAAGGTCGTCAGTACTATTATTGTGGAAACCTTCAAACTGCGAGACTAGGCTGTGGTTAATACATTATATTACACGTTCCCTGATCACATTAAGCATGGTAAAAAAATACAACTAGCTTTTCGCTGTCGATAAACGAATCGTTGTGTAACCTTCCTAAGGCTTATTTTGTCATCCTGAGACTGCAGACAATGCAACTACTATGAGACTACAGTCATAAGTGATTAGTCCTTAAAGGATAAGTAAATTTTTGAAAAGCTTTCCGTAAAACAAAGATATTGAGTCACGTCTAACAACTGTATAATAACGATGGCCGTAGATAGTCCGTGTTTATGGCTATCTGTGTATCCTATTATAACCAGTAATGCACAAATGACAGGGTGAGATAATAGTTAAGTGTAGATAATGGATGAGTGTTTACTTGTTTATAATCTATATAAACTCGCGCCTACAGACATGAATAAACCAAAGTATTAAACGACTTTCTATTTCCGGTAGGCATTAATCGGTTTTTTAAATCTTATTCATTTGGATAAATACATCTGCCATTGTCCACAATTAAAATATAATCAGAAGGTCGTAGTTTTGCCTTCGCTTTAACAGTTAAGACGTAAATAAATCAAGATATTTAAACTATTTTAAAATGATTACGGATAATAAATATAAAGTTAGGAACGGAAGTACTGTTGGGGGTAGTTTTATAAGAAGCTTCATAAGGAATCACGCGCTGCTGCTCGAGCAGTCTCTTGCCATTCGTAATGGCGGAACATCCGACATTTTTATTTCTTTACGTTCGCCTACCAATTAATTGTGTTAATTATTTAGAAGTAGCATTAAGTTTTGGATCAAATATCTAAAAATATATTAATTTTATATTCCCGTATGATATTGTGTTGAGCTATGATTCACAGCAAACGATGGAGTGCGGGCCACTGCGGGCTCTGCAGTCAGCACATGGCTTAGCTAGCTCTCATCGCGCTCCACTTATAATCCACACGGGTCAAAGTCCAGTTACAGATGTGGCCGCCATTAGTATGCGCATCGCCCTTACACATTTATATTTACTGCACATTTTACTCTGTTAAAACTACCAAACTTATCGTGGGTTTCTAAGACCAAAATCCCAAGTTTGTCACTAACGGAAACCTGAATTGATATTTAACACTAAATCTACACTAAGGGACATTTTCTGCCTCACTGAAATTCGGTAAGACTTAGCCTAGTAGCTAACATGCTTGACCGACTCAGAGAAGAATATTTAACTATAGTATAGATTAGTCCGGTCAGTTATAATTTGATGCCGCCTCACCGCCTAAACGTCTTGACCTATTTTTACGAGCGAGGTGTCATTTGACTCGTATTCTGCCCTGGATGGCTAAGTTATATGTGGTTCTTTAAAACCAATTTGTTTCGGTGTAGTTTGCTATGTTTAGAGTAAAGGTATACTTTACTTATTCTGTTGTGATATTTTCTGTTATTCAATATGCAAATATTGCAAGCCAACATACGTAAAATAGATATCAGTCACAATCATGACAAACTGATAAATTTTATCGTAATGTATGAAAAATGTGACCATTTAGGTCATGGTCATTTCACACTTTTGACAACGTAATAAGCGTCAATATCCAGTAGACATGCATCAGTTATTTAAAACACTACAATTAGCAGAGTTTAAGTAAATCTTAATAAACGCCGCCATAAAGGCGAGCGTAGACTAGAGCATCTACTTGTAACAGAACGAGTCGATCTATATGTTCTAAAATATCATCCTTTCACAAACCACACGTGCTTT
>NW_013530391.1:1333856-1339932 GCF_000836235.2 Papilio xuthus
TAACTAAATGACAGAACATGGAAGATTATATTGTGAATAACAAACATTACAAGCAACTTGATATTGCGACTCAATATACAAAAAGATTAGGAATTGCGTCGTTACTGATAACAATTGTCTTCAAATACTTCTATTAAATATTCTAAAATTGACGTATTTACACGTGTTTAATGTAATCGGAATATCGACATAATACCGTCGTCTCTTACTTTCTTTTAGATAAAACAGAGACAACTATATGTCTCAATACAAGTTTCAGTGCAGTTGAAATTCAGGGTTGTAATACAAATAATTAATGCCATACTAATAGTATAATACTTCTGCAAAATTATATTATAATGGCTCCTGTGTAAACTGCCATATGTTTGAAAAGCAAATTTTGCAACACAAAACTTTAAACATTAATACGATGCATCAAAAATGATTATGGAATAGACAACTAAAATCATCTTGTTTCAGTTCTTGTTTCTAACGTTACTATTAAATTTACATAAAAAATAGTATTTACCAAGTTAATTAGAAAAAACCACAGGTGGTAAATTTCAAAATTGTGACTTACAATAGTCTACGTAGGAGCGTGTTTGCACACGCAAAAGACATAGATTAATAAGAATTAATTGTGTCAGGAATAATATTCAGTCAGATACTTCTCATTTGCATCACCTGTAATTGTGTCAATTACAAATTTTACATATAAAATGTATTAAAACAAAACGTATATTGCGTGCATATTGCTGTGAGCAAATAATTCAAAGATAGGCGCGCAGTATCGGCTCGGCATGTGTGCCAAGGAGAACATTCGATTAGTCGGAAACGTGACGCTCACACACACCGCTCTATACATCGATACATCATCAAAACGTATAGTTTTTAAACAACGATGTATTCCCCACAACAAATCTATAATGATACGGCTACACTAGAGATGTACTATTTTTGTATTTTCGCGGCCTTCATTGCCATTTATGTTATGCATGCGATATCATACTAACATTATAAATGCGAATGTTTGGATGGATGGATGGAAATGTTTTGAAGGTATGTATTTCCAAAACAGCTGAACGGATCTCTTCGAAATTTGGCATAGTCTGGAAGATCACGTAGGCTACTAATGTTTTTTTAATACTGCGCGGATGGAGTTGCGGGCAACAGCTGGTACACAATAAATATTGTTAAACGATTACTTCGTTAAGAAACGAACTAAGATGCGTAGCAAAAATTATGGAAGTCGGTAGCAAAAGGAAACAGCAAGGTTTTATCCAGCAGTATTTATGAAGCTGCGTGATAATATTGTTATAACAAAACGGTGTAAATCGATTGTCCATTGGCTGGAGAAATTTAAACTGAACGCCGTTAACAATGACCTTTTGTTCATTGAATGAGCATACAGAAACACGTACGAAATCTCATTGAGACGCAAAGATTTTTATAGCTCGACATCAAGGGCCAGATTATATTAATTGACGTAAAAAGACCATGTATACAATAAACCTTACTAAATCTAGATTTTTAGAATTGCAAATACATAGTAGATATAACTTTACAAAAGGTAAATGTTTACCACAACATTCTAACGCAATGTCAGCTGCAAAGACAACAACTAAATAACAACATTATTATCATTCCATCGTCAACTTCATGTCCAACTTTAGCGACAACTGCTATGTTACTGCGACTAGAACAAAACTAATACGGCATCATAATGCATATTAGGATGACGTCACAATACAATCGGCACTTGAAGAATTAATAAGCAAACAAAGTCCATTGACAACGGTCCAGAGTAAACAATGAGATGGAGCCGAGTTCTAACGTTGGGCGGCAAACGCGAGGCGGCTGAGGCGCGCGGGGCCGGGCTGTGCGGCCTGTATGCGGCGCCCCGCTGACCCACATACGGCATCGGCTACGCAATCCGCGCCCGACCTGCTTCGCCCTGCCCTGCGACTTACTATAATACCACTGTATTTATTCATGTTCTCTGCTGGAGATAGCCCCTTTGTAGCTATGGAAAAACTCATTACTCACAACACAATTTAGATATCGCTTTATTCATAAGACCTGTGTTAAATGATAAAAGAAACGACTTGACCGATAAGCTTTGCAACCGGTAGATTGAAATGTCGAATTTTGTAATATTTTATTAAACTCGGTCGGGGACTTCCCAAGTAAGCTAAGCAATAAGCAACCAGGTCCTAGCGAAGTTATAATAATACGAGGTGAACTTTGAACGTTTCAAGTCATTACACTAATAAGGTCGTGATGCGTTATCTGTCCGACTGTCTCAATAGACTGAGAATAACTATTCCACTAACTACATTCAAGCGGAGAAATAAATATTTTACATAATTAATTTTATAGAAAAAAAACTTGTGATCAAAACATGTCTGAAACTACATTGATAGTAAAATGATGATTTTTCAGAAACATTTGTGAAGTGAGCATTGAATCACATATATTAAACTTTTCTACATAAATATTTCACTCGATTACGCAACTACGACTTTTAAAAATTTAACTTTACACAAAAATTAAGAAAAAAAACGGTTACATAAAAAGTAACTCAGTAGGGGAGTTCGGGAGACATGTGTGTTCGGACATATTTTTTCTAAATCCCTTCTAACACAAAAAAAAACTTTACCTCGAAAAGACGATCACCCACGAACGTATTTAGTTTTTGAACACTTTTGCAGCTACAGTTCACACGGCTGTGTCAAGAGTAATACCTACATGTAAAGAAAATATTTGAACTATTTCTTACAGGTTCAATTTATTCGCAACCTAACTCTTGGTACTTAATTAATTAAAAATGTATTCTTCCGCCTTAACAAGCGACACAAAAGTTAAATAAAACCTAACTTTATAAATTTAGCGCTACGTCCCATATTGAGGTCAGGAATATAGGGCGGGCAACTAGTCCGAATTTGATATGACGCGTTCAATTGATTGAGTTTAAAACGCCGAGACAAGATACGAAGTCCGGCGATCCGCCCACCCAACGGTAATTGTAACGGTAACACGAAAATCGTGCAATTCCATCCAATAAATCCAGCAAAACGTCACAAGGTTCAATTCTGTATTCCCTATATAAACCAGCTTATACAATGTAGTAACAATTGAATACATTTCTGATTGGTACTTCAAGTAATAAACTTGACATTCAGTCTTTAAATGGTGAACTACTAAATTGCCGGAAGTCACCATGAGGCCGACGCTACGTATTGTAGGCGCTTTTAAATCGATTGCTACCACCAGTTTGTAGATACAAGTGGAATCATTATTAAAATAGAATACATATAGCAACAGAGTTTGTGAACATAACATTAAAATTGTTATCAAACAAAAACGAGGAAATTCCCAAACAGCAAATCGAGGTCAACAAAATTACCCTATTTCAAGACGTCGACATAAAAAAACTAACAAACGCAATTCAGCGTAGTATCTATATCATCAACACATTCACATACACAAGTCTGCGGCGGAAACGTCACAGACCAAAAATAGCAGAGCCAGGGTCTCACATCCGATGCTTCCGTGAAGTTTCGCAACGTGGAAGTGCTTGTTCCGAAAGGCAATCATGATTCAACAGGGTCAATCAACAAAGCGAGTCGTTTAAGGGAAGGACAATGACATTAGCATTAGGAGGAAGACGTCGTCAGCGGTGACGGCGTGCAGCGCAGCGCGCACGGCAAGATGGCCGCCGCGACGTCAGCTGATCGCACGCGCAGCTGTAAGCGCTTGCATATCGCTCTCTCTTTCGGAGCAAACGATTTACACAATGGCGCGTTCAAACATTCTAGTGAAACAATCAACGCCTTTGCAAAATACCGTCGCGATATTTGTACTGACTTATATCTTTCAAAGATATTTTGATACCGACCGCTATGAAGAGGAAACTCCATATAAAACAAACAAAATTATTATTTCCATCGATCGATCGATCGCCGAGTTCAATAAAACGAAAAATATACTATAATTAATTAAACAAAATTAATATGCAAACGATAACACAAAGGAATGTATCGTATAAAAACGTCTTAAAGGGAAAATTTATGTTTTAGTACGTATGGGTATCGTATATACTTGGGGGATAAGTTCTGTTAACTATATCTTTCCTATGGTGGCGGTCGAGATAGTTCTTTTAACAATGTTATTTTTGGATGAGGATTTCCTTTGAAAGAAGTGCGGTACATGAGCTCTATTTAAATATTACTTATAAATTATTACCTTCCTATTAGATTACTAACAACTTCAAAAAATCAGGACTCATTTATCGTTTTTATTAATTACGCGTTTTAAACATTTAAGAGAAATTATTATGAAATAGATTCGTATTAAGTTTAAGATAAAAACCGAAATATGGAATTTTATATTCATATCTCGGGTGACAAAAACAGTCGAACTATACAAATCGCTCCGCAGTTCGTGACACGTGAGGGCAACGACCTTCTGACACCAAGGTCGGATCGACGGCCTTCAGACATCCTCGTCTAGCAGGCACAGCCTCCGAACATCCCGCGAGGCAGACGCACAGAAACACACGCACACTCTGCCACAAAGCATTACCTTCAGACGAGAACGTGATCTCATGGCCACGTCGGAACTTATACTCGTTGTTTAACTCGCGCACATTTAATCGACAAAGGAGTGGAGCACTAATAGTCACTGTTATCTAAATGATAAGATGTATTAGTTGCAATTACTGATGCGAGAGAACTTTGAATAACGTACGACGGCCTCTGTGGAGCTCCGTCTCGCGCGACGTTCCGAAGTCTACTGAGCGAGGTGAGGCGAGCGGCCGCGGCGCTCCACCAATTCGCGTCATTGTATTTATTCACACGCACGCACTCACCAATACAAACAAACCGCTGGCCGCTAGCTGATAAACACATGCCCACAGAGCCACCTCGATAGCAGGCCTCATATCACTACCACCGCTATACATAGTCGCTATACTGCGCATTAATTGTGCTGCTCCTTGTATTAAAACTATAAAAAAGTAAAGTTGATGAGTCATATAGGAGTAAGTGAATCACCAATTTTGAAAGCACGATGGCGATTTCGTGCGCTGACGTCATTAATTGCAGTGAAATTTCGATTAACGTTTTATAGAAACGGCACGAGTAATACAAGTAGAATGCACACATGTGGAACAGAGACAGTGTCCGATCCTACGTAAAATGGTACGCTACATGTGCAATTTATAACTTTGTCATTTTAATATCTAGATTCTGGGAAAATGTTATTACATGAATATGTACATGTTAATCAAAGTTGAGGTACTTAGTTAAATAAGCCAATACATTTTTCATTATACTGACAAGGACAATCTGTATGGTAATGAGAATATTTTGATTCGATATAAGAGTTGACTCTGCCTATTGATATTAATAAAATTAGCTTGAATCGTACTAAAGATTGATTCTTCGTGCCAAGAAATACCCGTTCTACCCAATGAAACGTTACTAACGTTTGTAGATTTTTATATTATCGTTCAAGAGCTTTATGATCTTGTTTACCAAACGAATAAAGACGTAGAAGTTTGAAATCGCAAGTACAATATAAACAAAGCTATAAGAGCGCGGGCCGGTGCAACGAAGGCGACGGACGCAGACAAAGCCGACGGCGCGAGTCGTCGATCTCCCCCAAATTAGTCCTGGGCCGGGGCGCTGACCCCGAGGCCACGCACACCGCTGCATTCATCTCATGCACACCACGCACGCATATACGCACACACACCAAACAACACCGAACAACACTTGAATCGTTTAAAACAAACAAATCCTATCAAACTATTCGTCCCAATGCGACATCACAAAAATCAAAACAAGGTCAATGAAACATTAACACGTGGGAAAGCTTAGTAAGACGCAGTACATTCTCACAAATCACGTGGCCCTGGACGGCAGAACGGCCTGCCAGCCGCCAAGATTGTTGGCTGCGAGCGCCGTCGCGCCGATAAATCTGTTGCTACGAAGGGGATCGGCCAACTTAACAAATCTATCATCGTCGACATACATGCACAAGCCACAAAAATTAACATATTCAAACATAACATCGTTTTATAATTAAGTTAAAA
>NW_013530391.1:1340254-1399075 GCF_000836235.2 Papilio xuthus
AGCGCCTATGGTTTCCAAACTTCCGGATTTGTTCTAACTTCGCAAATATTATTACTTATGGAAGACAAATCCCATGACGCCTAATAAATTAACTACAATATTAAGGCAATTATTAAGCAAAATTTTATTATGTAAAAAAGTTAAACTCTAGTTGAATAAAAATTTAATAAATTACATATATTGTGCTACATTTTAAAAACTTTGTAACCTGAACATGGTCACCTGTTTAAAATAAATTTTTGATACATTTTAAAAGTAGGCCTTAATACGCATTAAAACCTCTAAATAAAGAATCAACTTCACTAAAGAGTAAAAAAAGTGAAAGGCAGAGGCTTACTACTTATTTTAATAAACTTTTAAACATTCTCTTTTACACACTATATATTATGTATCATTTAAAACAATTAATATTGTTTATATGCAATTTAAAATATTATATATACTAACTTTCACATATTTTCAATTAATTTTTGTAGTTAGTACATAAACATTATGTTACTAATAATACTATAATCTTACTAATATTATAAGCAAATGTTTGGATGGTTCAATGGATGTTTGTTTAAAGGTATCTCCAGAATGGCTGTATGGATCTCACTGAAATTTGGTATAGATGTAGAGCATAGTATAGAAGAACACATAGGCTGCTAATTAATTATTTTTTCAATTCCGCGCGGATGGAATTCCAGGCGACAGCTCGTTAATTATATAAGGAAGTGTAGGAGGATGTATCAATTACTATTGTAATAAGTAACTTAAGTTATTTCTATGAATAGAACTAGCTAAAAAGTATAATATTACAATTATCATTGAATCTCAACCTCTATGCAAGTATCACATGTACAAAGATATGAGAAATACTAACTATGGGTTTCTAAGGCCAAAATCTCTATATTAAACATATTGTTTCATCCCTGTCATTATCTTTGACAAAAATATGTTTTAAAGGAAGATTTTGGTCTCAGAAATTCATGGTAAATAATAAAGAGGTATTGCAAAGGTTTTTGTGATTAAATCAATGAAAAGTGAAGATAACAGCTACATTAAATAAAAGATGCATTTTACATATTATATACAATCTTTTATAGGATCTAAACAAGTCCATTACACGGAAAAAGATATATTAAAGTCTTTTCCCGTTTTGAACATTGGAAAATTGTACATAAAACATTGATTGCTGTCCATTTATAATCTAATTTGTTTTCAAGCAGAATGAATATGCCATTACCCATTGATAACCAATTTGACAATCAAACTAATGAACTTTAAAAAAGATAATGTTAATTACCCATTAATTTTCACCATATCAGTGTATTTGATATAGTGAAAAAACTTACCTGCTGTTGGGAGAGTTTGTTTCGTACTAGACAAATGTCTTTCCAAGTGCGCAGGCCCTTCAGCTCACAACCAGGCGACACCACGTCTGTGCAGTTGAGGTCAGCATCCAACGGCATCACAATGAATAGTTACACCACCTGATGCAACATGAATTATGTTAATCAAAACGAATACTTACATAATTAGCAAAATTCATCATGTACATACAAATGCTACTTTACGTGGAGAAATTGTGTGTGTGTCTTTAACATGAGTGTATGTATTATGTATAAGGTTTAGAAAATTATAAAAAAATTAATAACAAAGATAAATATCTATTAGAACTTAATTTTGAAAAAAATATTTGAAAAAAGATGTTAATCTATTCTTAATGCTCTTACTCTTTAGTGATTGGTTTAAATTACTCACAAAATCAGTTTTTTTTTGCAAAGTATTAATCTAATATTTTATATTTATTAAACTTTTAATTAATTTAATGTAAAATGTTAAATGCATTATTTTTTATATGATATGTTTGTGGCAAATTCTGATAGTTAATACCCATCATTTACACAAAAAACCTTTGCAAAGAAAATTTATTAAATTAAAATCATTTAAATTTAAATTTAGGTCAGTTACAATACAAACATGATTGCTATCTTGTACAACCTCAATAGAGAAGACAACACAAAGATTGTAAAGAGGTAAACATTCAAAATCCAAAAATATCTTTATATTGTTTCCTTTGGCATCAAATATAAAGCAATGTACATAAAGGAACAAAAAGCCACTTCATTATTTACACATTAGTAGCACAATCAAACAATTGCTTTGTTACCATTTCAGGCACTTTGTATTGAGAACAAAGATGCAATTGTCATATGACCATATCAAACCACTGCACATCATATAAATTTATTATATTTGTGAGCTAAAATATGAATTAATTTCTTAAAGTTTTTGCTATTTAAAGTTTTTGTAAATCTTATATGATTCATACATAATTTCAACTACAGTTGAAATTTTACGCAAATGAAAAAATATATATATTATTTCTCTTACAAAGTAATCAAAATTGCAACTTAGCTTTTACTTATAATTTTTTGGTTATGATGTTAAATATATAGCTAGTGTGGCAAAGAATATAGGACTAAAAACTAAGCAGATTAATTGTAATAAATTATGTTCATTCATGACTCTATATTGAGATTCATCATTTAAGATTAAAAATTAATCAAGTGGATTAAAGAAAAGTTACATATTTTATAGGACATAATTCTTTTTGTGTTGATTGCAATATTTGCTTATGGTATCTGCACCCAACTCCCATAGACAAAATAACATTTGATTAAACTGATAGAAGAATCAAAATAAGTTGAAATGTATGGAAAATATTAAACAAGTTTTTGTTAGTATCATACAATTTTGTTTAGGGAAATTGTTTATATAAATATGTATTAGTATGAATATACTATAATATATTTACATAATTACAATTAAATAGATTTTTTTTTAATTAGAAGTATATTAATTCTGTGAACCCATGATAATGAAATTTATTTCAATTTAGTGTTTATTATTTAGTAACAGGTGTACGACAAAATTGAAATTAATGTGGGTAGTTAATTATATTTATTACTTAAGAAAACATACAAATTTCTTATGTGAATTTAATGTTTTACCTTAAAGCTTTTCGGGAATTAAAACTGTTATGGATACATATTATTGTATAAAAACAATCACAATTCAGAGCAAATCTCTTGAACAGCATATTAGCCATAGAATTTTGTAAGAATTTACAAAATTCTTTTAACAGTAACTATGCCAAGACTATGTTGAAATAAAGGCAAAGAAATAAGTTCTCACATTTGTTACTTCCTGTTTTTTTAATTAACAGAAAATAAAAAATATTTTGTAGTAACATTTTTTGAGGTTATACCAAAAAAAAAGTACAAATGTCTTAAATATATTTGGCTGTTAGTTTTTTATACCTTAACTACAAAGAAAAACCAATAAAAAAAGTTTCAGAAAGTTTTAGTCCCACGTTCGTAACAAGCAATAACGTAATTTCTAAACTATTGTGAAATTTACTGTAAAATGTTATGTGTAATTAATTAAAATATAATGAACAATTGTTAGCAAGCAAGTGCAACATGGCTCTAATGAGATGAATATACGAGGATAGTGTCGGGTCTTATGAGCAGAGGTATTAATCGATGTAAAGTGTATAGAACTAGTGACTAAGAGCTAAAGTACATTTACAACAAATAATGCCAAAATTTACATGAATCGCTCCTTCGGTGCAATCCGTTTGTAGATTGCTGCAGTAATGTTAAATAGAAACAAAGAAAATATTGAAGAACTTCGATAATTGGCATTCACGAAGAAAATGGCGTCATATCACTAGTCACGGAACAAGGTACAATTTCGTCATACGAAAGCACACATCACAAACACAACTAAACACCATCGAAAAACAAAGACATGCTATTAAATGATCTTTTCTTGAGAAATTACTCACTTAGAATAAGAATTCCAAAGAAAATCATCCAAAAACTTAAAGGACTGATGACAAGGCACTCCACTCACCGTTTGCAAAACCCAGACTACGAATCACGTGACCAGCTAAAGTAGTGTTACCCTCTTCTCATTTCGATTTCGATTCGTGAAAAACAAGCTTCCGATACTTTTCAAATCATATTCGAATTTTTTGTTGTGCTCATTTAAAATAAGTAAATAACGTTACCGTTGGTTTCTTTATTGAATTTTTTTTAGAGTTTGACGACGGCTATTCACCTCAGTTTTATCCTTATATGTCACTGGTACAGGTGATGGAAACATTAAGAAATATGTAAATGGTAGCAAGGTATGAGCATATCATTAGGGAACTTTCAATATGAACTTGGAATAGAATACTATTTAAGGGTAATTAAAACGGTTTTGTCTCTTGCGGAAATAACGAAGGATAAAGATATGCCAATGAAAGGAAAAAATAAAGTATTTCAAATGTGTATTATGCCATATCTACAATATGCATGCCAGACATGAGCGTTAACAAAAGTACAGGAAAGTAAATTAAAAGTTTGTCAAAATACTCCTTGTATTTTAGGTTTTAAAAGAACAGATAGAGTGAAATTGCGAGAAATAAAAACGATAACAAAGTTTAAAAATGCACACACAGTATAGAGGCAACTAAAATGCCACTGGACGGGACACATGCTAAGAGGAAACAAAGAAAAATGGAATAAGTTAGTAACGGATTGGTATCTAAGAGATAGCAAAAGAAATAGAGACAGTCAAACCAAAATAGACAGGAAATCTTTAGAGGAGGCTTTTGTAAATCGACATGAATATGTTGTATATATTTTTTTCATAGATTGCTAACAAGTTGATTTGACTCCTAAGAGTCCACTTATTACATTTTTTTAAATGACAATCGTAGTGGTTTTTTTAAACGACAAAAAACTTTTTAACAGAGCAGACACATAAACCAGAGATCAAACTTTCGCTGTGTACTTATACTGTTCAATTTATCGAATACTCACTTCTATTTATTTTCTTTTTTTCCTAGAAATCGATTTTTATAATGTTACCCTATTTGCTAATATTATGCACTTGTGCACTATGATTGTCAAATGTCACTTCCATATAATACGTCACTGTTCTAAGTTCTAACCTCTATAAAGTCCTAAAGTTAAGTTTTAATTTCAAAACTTAACTGAAAAGTGAATTTTGCTTTTTTAAATATTTTTTTAAGTTATATTAGGAGTAACAAGGCTTATCATGCCGACTATATCAGTAAAACGGGATAGTTTATTCAAAGCTCTTGGGCAAACTTACAGTAAGTTTGGTTTCTTAATTTTATTTGAATTTACATTAGTCTGGAAAACATTTTTTTTAAACAAAAAGGAACATCTGCCTTCATTTTTCATGCATCCAAATGTATATGTAAGCTGTAGTTTGAAACATTTAATCCTTTGACTTACTCAGTCTTGTATTAGAATAGAATTTTTTTTTATGTCTTAAAGTAGTATACTAAAATTTTTCAATACGTTAATTATATATCCCATTTCCTTTTTCAGCTGATGAGGAATTTGAACAGCTATGTTTTGAATTTGGATTGGAATTAGATGAAGTTGTAAGTTATTGACATTTTTATCATGTTTTAGTGAGATTGCAAAAGCTTATGTTGTATTAATAGACCAATTGAAGACTACAGTGCCAAAGAAAGAATATAACTTATGTTACCATTTTCAGACAACAGAAAAGCAGATGTTGTTAAAAGAGCAAGGAGATCAAGCTGCTGTGGGTGTCTCTGAAGATATTCTGTACCGTATTGACATCCCCGCCAATAGATATGACTTGTTATGTCTGGAAGGATTAGTCAATGGTATTCTAGTCTTCCAAGGAAAGTATGTTCAATTAAACTTTTTGTATCTTACTCATGACAGTGGTCACATTTTCTTTAAATATTAAGTAGGTACTCCTTAGTTTAGGTTCTCTATAAGAAATTAACACAAAAAAAATATAATATATAATTTAATTATTAATTTAATAATATAAATTTATAATAAAAAAAAATTACATATATTCCAATTATGAAATAGTTATTTCTTGTTAATTTCAGAAAATCTCCACCGCAATATAAGTTCAGGAAATATGAAGACTGTTATTCATTGCATTTGACACCTTCAACAGCAGAAATAAGACCGTACGCTGTGGCCGCAATCCTCAGAGGTATTACATTTACGAAGGAAAGTTATGATAGCTTCATAGATTTGCAGGTAATTTCTAACATTTTTTTTACATGTAAAAGAACAAGTAAAAATATATTATTTTATCCTATATTTTATGGTAATACTTCAATTGACAGAAACAATTATATTTGATTTAAAGGAATACAAAACCACGGACACTTTAAAAAATGGGTGTTTTAATAAACTAAAAAAATATACAGTCAATCTTGGATAAGAGAGAAACCTCTATATGCCAGAGTTATTGCCTTGTCCGGACATCCATAAGCAAGAAAAATGTCGCGGTCCCTTAGATTATTACTTATCCAGGTTCAACTGTTTTACATATTTACACAGAGTAAAATATATTAATAGTTAAATTAGTTAAGTAAAAAAAATAGCCATAATTATAAAAATTGTATTCAATCATCTTATATAATTCCAGGATAAATTACATCAAAACATTTGTCGTAAGAGAACTTTAGTGGCGATTGGGACCCATGATCTGGACACCATTCAGGGACCTTTCGTATATGATGCGTTACCACCCAGTCAAATCAAATTCAAAGCTCTTAATCAACAGAAAGAAACAACAGCAACAGAACTTATGGAGTTGTATTCTGTAGGTTGTTTTTTTTTTATTGAATTCTTACCATTATTTAAGAAAACATAGAATGTGTTCGGTGCCATTGACTATGTCACCTTCATCCGAAAATTAGTAGTAGCATGAAATATTTTAATAATAATCTTATAGTCAAAGACCGATCTTATTTTTTTACTATTAAAAAGGTCCTAAATAGTAGCCTTATTGTTTTTCCATGCTGTGTTCTACATCTATGCAAAAATTCAGCAAAATCCGTTTAGCTGTTCTATAGATATGTATAAGCAATATATCAATACCTCCTTCTAAACTTTAGCTTTTATAATATTAGTATGATATAAGAAATATACATTTAAAACTTTATACACATGTATGTATGAAAATATTAAAATTTAAATGTTTACAGAGTCATCCTCAACTGAAGCAATACTTAGGAATTATAAAGGATAGTGCTGTCTACCCAATAATCAAAGACAAGAATGGTGTTGTATTGTCTATGCCACCGATCATCAACAGTGACCATTCAAAGATAACTTTGGACACCAAAAATGTTTTTATTGAGTGCACAGCTACTGATCTCACAAAGGTAAATTTAATTTATTTATTATATTGGTATTATTTGTAATAAAATCAAATTAACCTCTGTTTTGATCTTGAAATTATTTTAGAGGGTAAATTACTATTTTATGATTTAACTGTTGAAGTCAATATTCATAAATTTAAAGATGACTCCTATTTGGTATTAGTACTACAAAACATGTTGATTTTAATTTAACCTATATAAATATTGTAATTGTAATCAAAAATCATCTACAGTTTAGATAGCGATTAAATTTTTACTTTATTACTCCAAAAAGTATAGATAGACACTGTTTAGTTATAGATGTGTGTAACCCTTCGAACGCCGGTGAGGGATATTTTCATATTGATTATATATTGATCAACAATGCAATTTCGCAAACCTACACAATAATAATCTTTTAATAGCAATAATTTTGCAAAATTTGCGCTGGGCGTTATACGGTACAAAAAGGTTATATTTATATAGTAAGGTCCTTATAGTCTATTTCATGTGAAGACAAAGTAATCTAAATAATTTGGATGAATGTCATTAGTATAATATTGAATTGTTGTAATGTTTTCCCCAGGCTATAGTAGTACTGGATACAATAGTGTGCATGTTCTCCGGGTACTGCAGCTCGCAGTATGAGGTGCAGCAATGCAAGGTGTATGCACCCGATGGCACCTACCAGCTGTACCCCAAGCTGGAGTACAGGGAGGAGGTCATAAACGTTGACACCGCTAACCGATATATTGGTATCAAGTAAGTAAACTTACAGAAATATAATATTATATAATATTTAGAATAAAAACTGTTGTAATTTTTAAATTTTTGGGAAGGCACTCTCAATCGAGTCGATCAGATAAAAATAAATTGCGTGTTAAGAATGATGTCAACTTAAATCTTTATAAATGCGAAAGTTTAAATGGATGGATCGACGTTTGTTAGATGGTATCTCCAGCAAGACTCAATGGATCTTGATGGAACTTAGCATAGATGTAGAACATAATCTGGAAGACCACGTAGCCTTCTTATTAAGTATTTTCTTAATTCCACGCGGACGGAGTCTCGGGCGACAGCTATATACATAAATCATTCTTATAATGATGTCCATTTACATAGAATTGTGCCTCTATTTGCAGTGAGGAGGGGTCCAGCCTGGCCGGGCTGCTGTCGCGCATGTGTCTGCGCTCGTCAGTGTCGCAGTGCGAGCAGCGCGTGCGCGTGAGCGTGCCGCCCACACGACATGACGTCATACACGCCTGCGATCTATATGAGGACATTGCTATCGCTTACGGGTAAGGAACACTGGGTGACATTTTTGCGGAGCCAATTTTTTGGTGTCAGAGATAATCTTCCAAAGTTAAGGACATCTTAAGGGGCGCTTCATGGTCCCTTATGCCCGGCGCCCTGGGCGGTCGGTCCACCTCGCCCTACCCTAACGCCACTACTGGGCCGGCTACTACTCCCTTCCCATCCTTGCCTTATAAGAAAGGGTGGGAAAGGAAAGAGGACTAAAGTTAAGTCATTCCACTTGTCGCCTGTTGTCTGTGTGGTCGTGGTATTGCACCGGGCGAGCCGAAATTCGTGTGAAGATGTTAAATCAGGCACCACCACTGTTACAACTGTTTTTATTGTTTTTTTTTATTAATGTTTTCAGTTACAACCGCATAGAGCGTCGCGAGGCTGCAGTGGCAACTTGTGGTCGTCAGCAGCCTCTCAATAAGCTGACAGAGCAGCTGCGCCAGGAGGCTGCGCACGCCGGATACACGGAAGCTCTCACCTTCACACTTGTGAGTATATTAAAAACTAGCGATTGCCCGCAGCTTCGTCAGCACAGAATTAAAAAAAAAATAACCTACAATATGCCCAAGTTAATCATCTACCTTGGATGAATGGATTCAAATAGATTACAATAGTCGCATTACTTGTTTATAGAAATATCAATTATATGTTATCCTCTTTAATGTTTTTGACCAGTGTTCAAGAGAAGATGTAGCAAATAAACTGGGTGTGAAGATAGAGGATGTCCCCGCAGTGCACATCTCCAATCCAAAGACGTTGGAGTTCCAAGTAGTGCGCACAGTGCTGTTGCCCGGACTCCTTAAGACATTAGCAGCCAATAAGAAGATGCCTCTGCCGCTTAAATTGTTTGAAATAAGTGATGTTGTACTCCAAGATAAGGATTCCGGTATGTATTTTACATCTACTGTTTATTGTTTTATGAATTATGGTGTAATAGGTCAAAGTTATATGATTTGGTAGGTGTAAATGAAACGAAATTATAATACCTCACTACTCCATTTGCTAATGTCAAAAATATGCAACAAAATCGATTTCGGAATGTGGTTTTTGAGTTAGTTCTTCTGAAATATAACCATCTATTCCCCGTGAAAGATTTAACATACTGTATGTCAACTCATTATCATCGGTACTATCGGAAATAAAAGTATTTTTAAACAATTTTTTTTTAATTAAAAATCTTCAATGTATAAACAATTATACAAAAAGTACTTCTTTAAAATTACTTAATTGCGACAATTCACGGGTCTGTCTGTTGGGAATAAATCTTTTTTAATAATAATTGTTATCTACACGATTGTACAAAACTACTCAGGATGTTTGAATTTTGACAGGACACATAGATGTCTATTATTTATTATGCTTATAATCTAGGAGGAATAGATAGAATAATTCTAGCTCTCTTGTTTTGTGTTATGTCTAAGGATATTTTAAATATTTTCTGTCAGAAACGGGAGCACGTAACGAGAGGCGCGTGTGCGCAGTATACTGCGGCAAGGCGGCCGGCTTCCAGTACGTGCACGGCCTGCTCGACACACTCATGTCACTGCTGCGACAACCCTGGTGCAAGGACACCGGATACTACTTACGTCAAAAAGAGGGTGAGTTGAAACTGAAAACAAAATTGAGTGGTGACTCATTGGTTAAGCACTTTACTAATCTGCAGGTCTTGGGTTCGAATCCCGCGATTTACCTATGTGTTTTTCAATTTTCAAATATACATTTATCCGATGTTCTTACGGTGAAAGAAAATATTGTGCAACTTGCACATATATGCGCAGTAATTCAATGATATATGTGAAAGCAATATGCACTGGACCAGCATGGTTTTTTGTGAAGTCATAAAACTTATATGTATTTTGTATATTTAGAAAAAATGGGTAATGAATACCCACAGCTGTGTATGATTCCATAATCTTAATGTCATAAATATTTATTAATTTCAGATCCGGCTTACTTCCCCGGCCGTTGTGCTGAAGTAGTACTTCGGGGTGAAGTGATAGGTAAGATAGGTGTCATCCACCCCACTGTGTTGACAGCCTTCGATCTCACCAACCCTTGCTCTGCTGTCGAGATTAACATCGAGCCATTTATTTAAACTTATTATTTATAAATAAATTTATATTGTTACTAATATTTGTTTTATTTAATTGCATTTTATCCAATATTTCCTGATAATTTTTGATTCGACTAAACTGAATTTGAAAAAAAAAGTACAGACCGAGAATCTGTAGATATTGTTTCTTGTATTAAAAAAGCACATCTTACTAATATTATAAATGCGAATGTTAAGATAGATGGATGGATTTTTGAAGGTACCACCAGCACAGCTGAACGGTTTCCGCTGAAATAGGCTACTTATTAACTTTTTTCAATGTAATATATGGGTATTGGTAATAGGATTTAAAATTATCACAAAGTTGTCGAAAATATTTTTATTGTGTGTAAGGGTAAACAGCACAAACAGTATAAATAATAACTGTAAAATCACATTGTAGACACAAATACAGAACAATGAAAACACATCTTTATATTCACTTAGTCTAAATCTATAAATACATTGATCATTTCAAATGATTTAATAAATACTTTATTATCTGTATACTGTCTTAGTAAAGTTTTATGTTTTATTTTAAAAAAATATTGACATGTGTACATATTTTAATTTCTCTCAGTTTTTTAAACATATAAAATTCACTTGTCACAATATTAATAACCATACTCAGTAGGTCAGAGAATCGGCAAACAGCAAGTAAGTATAATGATACAAAAGGCAGTTATCCTAGAAACCGCGCGCATCGTGAGAAGGTCTGTAGCCTTGACCACTGGTTGTTTGAGTCATGGGATTCCGCAGCGGGTGGTGTTCTATTTTTCATATATGTTTTGTATATATATATATTTGGATATGAAATGTACTATATTAAAAATATAATAAATAAATGTATATATAATGATACAATTAATTTTGCAGTGTAATATAATTATTGTCAATAATTTCTAAAATTTATTTTTATTAAAAATAAATAATTCTTAAGGCACTTTTTCAAAACAATATAATTGTTTGTTTTAAAACAGATCCATTACTTTAGATTTTTTTTTTTAGTTTTACTATTAAAATACTGTATCGTTTTTCAAGTTTTTGTCCCATTTTTAACAAAAATGCCCAAAACGGTTCATTGAAGGAAAAAACTTATGACTTATCAGACAGAGGATTTTTTTTTTTATGAAATTTTGGAAAAAAATGTTGCCTATAGCTGAATAAAACTACTTACATTTAATTTTATAAGAAACTAAATAAATTAAATTATATAATTCGAGCTCTGGGGATAAAATACTGTATTTTTTATGAATTTATTTTAATTTTTGAAATATAAATGAGATAGAATTTAAAAAAGAATTGTTGTAGAGAGTTTGAGTTTGTCATTTTAATTTTTTTGAAATATATAAATACCTTAAAAATGCTTGGAAAGGAAAGGGAACAACGACAAATTTTATTTTTAATTTAATAATATTTTTTAGTTTGAAACTCAGCAACCCCTACAAACTTTAGAGCTTTTATAAAAAAAAACAGATATGAAAAATGCAAAGAAATATGTTTTAACTAATATTTTAACACAAATAAAAAAATTGTGATCTAATAAATTTTAAAATTAAACCCACCCATGTTATGAAATGGTTATAAAAACTGTTATATTTTTTATAAAACCAACAACAAAAAAAAGTTGTTTAATTTATGGGTTATTCTGACATTATTTTATATTACAAAATGATGTCCAAATATGTTGTGAGAGCTTTACTATTAAATTGATAGGATTCTACAAACTGATTGGACGGATGCGTAAGCTGCTTATATAACAACCTTATGAAATTTAATCTAGCAATAATTGAATCTTAAACATTTTTTCTAATTCTGTCCTATTAAAATCTGGAGCTATTATAAATGGGCAGAGGTAGAATGATAACTCTCTTAGATTTGGTGCACTTATTTTTATAACTTTTGCAACTTGCATCGTGACATGTACACATCTAGAAAGACTAAGGTATGTGAGTTTTTGAAATATATTATTCGAGAAATATGCAAGAAGTGCGGTTGTTGAGAAATAACCATGACGTAATTTTAAGGATTGTAAATTTTTAAGGCGATATAGATGCACTAGACTTGAGTCAAATAACGTTTTACATGTCATTATATGTAGAACATGTAAACTTTTACAATTTGCAATATAACACATTATGTTATCGTTCAGAGTGTCACCGTAAATATATAATGCTTGTAAGGTGGACTGTTTAGTTCTGAGCAAGGATTCCAAAAAATCTGCTGGGATATTTTTCATTTTCTCCATATTAATACTGACAAGGTTTACGCATTGTAACATACTATATAAACTGTTTTGTGTGAGAGCAAAATTGGAAAGAATTAATGTTTCCAGATATTTCAATTTGTCAAATGGTAAGTGATACACAAAATTTCCATTTGCATTTTCCGGACTTTGAACGATTAATGAATTTCGAAAACTTAAAAATTTTAAATTCGGCCAGTGACCAAGATCTTCAAAAATGCAACTATCAACTTGAGATATGCTTATTTCTAAATGAGTTAAATTTGGGCAATAGCTTATTAAGGAAGCCCTCACATGGGAATACAATTTGAAATACTGTAATTTAACATTTTTCAAATACTTAGCGACAAAAGGCACAATGTTTTCACTTATCTTTATGTAATTTTTCATACACACAATGAGGCGTGTGTTGTCCCAGATGCATGGCGTGAGGCAGAGCTGCTGCCATCTCACACAGACTTTAGCAACGGCCAGTAATGATTCGAAATCAATCATAGAAAATATATATATGAGTAATTCGTTGGGCAGATCATTTATTGTTAACTGGCTGCATGTTTCAACACCTGTCATTTCAAGGTGCACCATCCTGCAGAACGGTCACCTGCAGTTTGGTAGTCCTGCAAATAAACGTATATGCACTAAATTCATGACCCCAAGAATGTTTTAAATATACTTTAAACACTATTAAAATTACGTAGTAGAATTATTAACGGAGGTCATAAACAAGTACAGGAAGACAAAAGTATGCTTGTTTAACTTTAATTCCAATTTGTTTACACATGATTAGCATATTTAACAGCATACCTGTGGATTACCTTGCTTCTTATTCGAGTTAATTTTATGGTTCGCCTTTTAAGAATCATAATTTAAATACTTCGCTTTAAGCTATTTTCACAACGAATGGTTTAACTTTAAGTAATACTTTCGATTCACGTTTAATTCAATCATTTTAATAAGTACAATAATGTATAAAAATATTTTTTAAGACAATATTAAAAATAACTTTCATCTTTGATCCTATTTTTGTATGACGTTTTACGTCTTCTTTTGACAAATAACTTACGTTTCGTTACTATTATGAGAGAGATAAACATAATACTAAGAAAGTTAAAAGTTTAAATTTTATAACTACAACGCTTTTTTTATTTATTCGTTTATCTTTTTACGTATTTTCCAGTGAATTACTAATTATTAATTATTTTAATATAATCAATTACAACCATGCGGCCTTGCAAACTCGTTAGCGAAGAAGACAATTTTAAAAATACATGTACAGGCTAACTCAAAAACTAAATGCCGCATTTGATAAATCACAGAACTCACGATTAAGAACTATTCACTTTTACTTCTGACTTCTATTGAAAATTGCAATAAATAATATGCACTTTGTTGACACTCTTTTTTTACTTGATTATTCATCTTCATTTTACTCAATTTAGCAGGAATTGTTTACATAAAATGCTTTCATATTTTGTAGACACCAAAAACACTTAACAGCAAGACCATAAAAATAAACTAAACAATAAATGAGAGTTTTATGACATTAATCCCAACCAACTAATTATTTTATTTTTGTGTTAAGATCAATCGCAATACCTTTATATCTTCGACTTATTTCACACACTAACCTCTTTTACATATCGGTCAATAGTTAACACTTCAAATGAAGTATTGATAAGAACACTATTATTTTACATGGAATTGGTTTGGTAGTTCTGGAAACAATCTAAGAAAAGAAAAGGTTAGGCTTCTGTCATAAAAACGACGCTGGGAAGACTAAAAAAATACAGGCAATCTTTCACAAATTATAATATAATATAATTCGGGAAGGAAGTGGGCCCGCTGGAATCCCAGGATTAGCTACAGTGAGCAATAAGATCGAATTGGGGTTGGAAGCCAACTTTACGACCAGGCGAATATGTGTACTTCAGGATTTCAATTTTTGATTTATTGCATAACAAAACATGTACTTTAGGTCCACTAACAACATAAATTATTATTAAATTATTTATTCGCGCCAAAACCATCACGTAAAAAAATGCACTACATTCATGTTGCAGTTGTCATTTGTGTAATGACATAAAGGATAATGTAGGGCATGCAAACAATCCAATAAGAATAATTAAAGCGCGAGCATCTCATGTAAACATGTTAGTGACGCGTAATAAGAGAATATGACCCAAATTATGTCTAATTATAATCCTCCCGTAGATACAATACCTACTGCGTGAGTGAAAGGTGTTTAAACTCGTCTGTCTAAGCTAACGGTCCACCATTTACGTACCAAGTCGCAAGTTTAGTCGCATAGCTGGTTCCACAACAACTTCGACGCATTTACGGGCGTATTAACAAAAAACATAGTTATTGTAACTTAAAATAAGAAACGTCACAAAGTAAGTGCTTTCAAGTAACTTTTATTACTTTAAATTAATAATTTCACGCTAAATTCAACAATAGTTTAAGATAATGATTACAATAGAAAATATTTACAGTTTATTTCCCATGACGTAATGTTTTGCATGCAAATTGTTAGTTAATTAACTCTTGGAACTTATTTGTGCGAAGTACGCGAGTAATATTTTATGTTTTCGAAAAAAATATTTTGTAGATGTACAAATGCAAGTTTTCTTGCTTGTCTTAAATATACCTAAGTGATTACTTGTAATTTTTACGCAGTTCTACATAAATATTTATACTTAGGTTATTTCGAGGTTTCCCAGTCTCTAATTATTTTGTATCTTCAGATTCGACCGGCAATATTATATCATAGTAATAGTGGCTAGCCTCTAGTGTGGTCATAAATGTGACGGGATTAGAAGTTCATTTCTTTATAACTAGATGTCGCTGTACCGAAATTTAATCGTGGTATGGTTATGTTATGTTACCGAAATATAACGTTTGACTAGAGTAATTCTCGTCACTCTGGTTTCCCTTCAAAACGTATAAATCTTTCGCCTTTTACTAAAGATTTCCGTGGAGGGGAACACTCAAATGAGTCTAACCTTATTTTTGACGCCCTACGTTCGTAGGGTAAACATGTTGTTAAAAATATCTAAAAGTCACTTAGTTTATTTCTCATTATGTTATTCAAAATAATGTTATATTTTTGAATAATCATTTTGTAGGTCCACATACGTGTTTGTATACATCGATGTAAAAATGTAATATTTGATCCTTATCTCATCTTAAAGATACCTAAATGATAAGTGAAATATTTTTTTAAGTTCTTTATAACTAATTATTCTTAGGCAATTTATGGATATTTGTACATTTTTATTTTGAGATTGCAATGTTAAACAATCAATTTAAGATGAGGTTTCTCAATGTTTAATTCTTTTTACTGTCGTAAATATCAGATTCGATCGGCAATATGATAGTGATAGAGGCTAGGTTCCAGTGTGGTCACAAATGCGACAGGATAAAAAGTTCTTTTTCTTAAACCTAGATGTCGCTGTATCGAAAGTTAATCGTGGTATGGTTCTGTTATGTAACCGCAATATAGGGTTTGAGTAATAATTTTTCTTTACTCTGGTTTCCCTTCAAAACGTATAAATCTTTCGCCTTTTACTAAAGATTTCCGTGGAGGGGAACACTCAAATGAGTCTAATATTATTTTTGACGGCCTACGTTCGTAGGCCACATAATATAATCATAAAATATTAATAAATATATTTGTGAATTGGTGGTTGTGGATTGTTAAATTATATTAATTTTGCCTAAATGCAGAAATGGTGATGAAATTGTACGCCGTTTCTGATGGACCGCCATCTTTGTCCGTGAGACAGGCGCTCGCTAAGTTGGAGTTGCCTTTCGAGCTGGTGAACGTTGACTTTGGAAAAGGAGAGCATATGACAACCGAATATGCATTGGTATGTCTCAATTACAATTAATTAATGACAAAGCCTTAACCGTTTTTTTCTGAGACCCAAATCTCTGTATAAAACAAATCGTCATCCACGTCATTATCTGTAACAAAACAATGATCACAATGTGTTTTAAATGGAGATTTAGGTATCAGAAACCCACGATAAATCGAATTTATTATTATTATAATCTGATACGGTTAAGATTTACTATCCATCTTTCATAATTAAGTAATATTCCAATAAAAAAATAACATGACAGCTTAAAAGTTAATAGACAAATAATTAATATCACGATTAAACGCATCATTTTGGTTCACGACTAACCATTAGGTTCGTATAGTTTATAACTTGAATCTACAAAGGAAGCTAGCAGGAAGTTACGCGAATGCCTTGAATTAACAACCAACCAAGTTTCGTTGTAAACATCACTTATAACTATGAATTATAATATTTCAGTTGAATCCTCAAAAAGAAATCCCCGTGCTGGATGACGATGGATTCCATCTAAGTGAAAGTAACGCTATTTTACAATACATTTGTGACAAGTACACACCTGGTAATGAACTTTACCCACAAGAAGCGAAGACTAGGTAAGTTCATACATAATTCAAATCTAAAGAGAAAACTCTTTCATTCAATCCTCTTTTTTACATTTATTTTGTTCATATGAAAGCTACTGTGTATACATCTTTTCAAATATCTTGGTGGCTGAAGGTCGTATACATAGTGCACTACCTAAAATTGCGTTCTGAGTAGCGATTCGTACGATGTTCCGAACGAACTTCTGTCTTATTTGCAGTCACCTAAAGACAAGTTGTAAACTGCTACTTTGCTTGTCTTCATTAGATGGACACCACAAATTTGTTTTTAATCCAATTTCATAATATTTTGTCATCAATTTCTTGCTACATTACGCTAATATACAGATTTTTAAAGGTAAACGTATGTTGGTATTTCCAGGGCTATCGTGAACCATCGTCTTTGCTTCAATCTGTCAACTTACTACGCAAATATCTCTGCTTATACCGTAAGTTTGTAGTTGTAATAAAATTCCATTCAACAATATTACAGCTCTCTTAAGTTTTGATTATGAATAAATTTAATTAGTGCACGTCCTGGACGGACGTGCATAACAATAGTTTGATAAATTTTTTCTTCTACATGTGAATCCTTAATTTTATTTCCCGCCTACCTGGTAAGAACTTGTAGAATGAAATTAAATGTTTTATTAGGTTATGATAAATTCTGTATTTAACAACGCATAAAATACTCATTTATTTAACAGATGGCTCCGATATTCTTCGATTACCAACGCACAGAGCTTGGTTTAAAAAAAGTACACATGGCACTCGACGTTTTTGAAACGTACCTACAACGCCTGGGCACTAAATATGCTGCAGCTGACCATCTAACTATCGCTGATTTCCAGCTTATCAACTCGACTATGACTCTAGAAGCTATTGACTTCGACTTTTCTAAGTATACGAAGGTATGTTATCTGTAATTTGTATTTGAACAATTACATTTAGGTCAACAGATACAGAAATATTTATCTGTATTTGGCTTAAAATAAAAAGCTAAATAATTTTTGGATAACTTTAAAATATATTTTATTTTAGTGTTTTTTTTTAATAAACTAGTTTGTTATAATATAATGTATAAAAACACAAATTAAAATAAAACAAAATCTAAGATGCCATATTATATTTACAGATTTACAAATGGTATAACGATTTCAAAACTCAATATCCAGAACTTTGGAAGATATCAGAAGATGCGATGAAAGAAATCCAATATTTCGCAGCGAATCCTCCAGACTTGACTCATCTTAACCACCCCATACATCCGATACGTAAAATTAATAAATAAAATAAATAATTTATTATAATAATACATTGTTTAATCTAACCGGAACCCGAGACACAACGCTTCATGTAGCCGAGGCAGGAGAATGTACAGCAATCGGAGTGGTAAGTACACTGGAAATAAAATCAAAACATTAATTATATCATATTACTAATATTATAAATAAGAATGTTGTATGGATGAATGGATAGATGCTCGCTGAAATTTGTTATAGATATAGAACATAGTCTAATGAATAGATAGAATACCATTTTTTTTAATTCCTTGCGGACGGGGTCGCAGGCGGCAGATAATGCGAAAACCTAAGCTAATATAAATGTGAATGTTTGGATGGATGTTTGTTAGAAGATATCTCCAGAACGGCTACAACTATCTTGATGAAAATTGTCATGAATATAGAAAACATTCTGGAAGAACACATAGATGGAATCACGGGCAACAGCTAGTTCCATATAAAATTCACAACAATCAATTTCATTGTTTTCGATGCACTATGAGTTACTGGAGATCGTCAGGAATGACGAATAAGGAAGAAGATGGACGATATGGTCATAACCTTCAGATTTAATAGAGTCTCGTTGGGCGCAACAGTAAAAAGTGATAATATATTTATTTGTAATCGAATTTTTATAACATTTTGATATTTTATTGACATAAGAATGAGTTAATTGCCTTCATATATTATTGTTTCCATAACACAAGAAAACAAGCCTATTTTTATTGATGTTTTTCCTTAATAAGCTTCACAAGTCTAGAAAACTTACGGTTATTTAGCTTTTATTTAATTACTAGCTGAATTTGAAATCATAATAATTAGTATAATAGCATATGTATTCTTCCAGGCTATGTTCTACATTTTTATCGAATTTCAACAAGATGCATGCAGCCGTTCTAGAGAAACGTAAGATGATTATTTAATATCGAAATAGTCAATAAATTTTACACAAAGCAAAAAATACCAGATTCATTTGTAATAATGTGTAGTTCGTCGGATATTTTTTCTTAATAGTCAAATAGCCAAGTAAAGTTTTATAGTTTTAAGTTTCTTAACGAATAAAATACAAAAATGGTCAAGAAATACATACAAAATCACCAATCTGGCCGCATTTCTTCGTAGTGCTCTCTTCAGGATCCTTAGGCGGTTCCACCGGGATACTCAGCTCGTTGTCTTCAACATCATCCTGAAGAACGGGAACATCCTTGTTTGAGAAGACGCCGTCTTCACTTTTACCTCTTATTAAATTTCCGGTCGCATATTGAGCGACAAGTAACAACGCAACGGACAATAAGAACCACGAAGGAGACATGATGTACGCGGAGTATTGTCGCCTGATAAAGGGTGAATGTCGACATTTAGTTTTATGATATGCTATATATACTCGTCCACGCCCGCATACACAGTGAAACCTCTACCGATAAACATGCCGTTACGTACGCGACAGGAGGATAATCTGACTAATATTATAAACTAGCTGTTGCCCGAGACTCCGTCCGCAAGTAATTAAAAAAAAACCTAATCAGTAACCTATGTGTACTTCCAGCTTAAGTTCTACATCTAACTCCAATTTCAAACGAATTCGTTCAGCCGTTCTGTAGATACTTTCAAACAAACATCCATCCATCCATCCATTCATCTAAACATTCGCATTTATTAGTAAGATGCGAAAATTTAGATGGATGTTTGTCATGTCATTATTAATCTGGAAGAACTTAGACTATTTGTTATGTTTTTTTTTAATTCCAACGTGGACGAAGTCGCGGACGACAGGTAGTGTTTACAATTGGTCAGCATGGTTATTAACAAAGTATTCTATTTTTAAAACTAGTTAGTACTAAATAGTTGAACTACTTTCAAGTACCACTAATACTGACTACAAAGAGAACAAATTTGTCTCTTAACATCATCGTGGTCAAGCGCTAGCTTATTTTATATAAAAAATATCTATTATATTTCAGTCTACTATTTTTTCGATATCCATGTTCACGTAGAAGGTTCCCTACAAATACTTCTACTTTATACTGCAATAAAAAGTTTCTGCAAATTATTTGAATAAGTCCAAACTAATAATGATAATAAACTAAGAATAAACTAATAATGGACTTGAACAATAAAAAACACATCCTGTATGTTGATCTATTTGTTGTTCAAAGTGTTTAACCTTGTTTGCTTTGGATAATTTTTCCTGCTATCTACAAAGTGCAGAAACAACACGAATACTTTTATCGGAATGACCACTTAATAGCTTTCATAATGTATTTTTATATATTAAGAAATATTCGTATGAAGACATATTTTGCAAACCTTAATATCAATCGGTAAAGAATTTACATTTATATTGCAAAAAGTATCACGAAATAGAAATGCTATATCGAAAATGTCTTTTATATTCTCCTTCACGATTTGCTTTCTCCTAATAGTTTTGCAAACTTTAAATTCATGGCAGACACGAATAGTAAGTATAATACATATATGTTTCTCTATACATTCACATACGGACTTGTACCGTCCAGAAGCGCGGTATGAAGAACATCCGAAACCGACGTGCATGTGTCAGGACCGCGCCAAAAGGAGGTTCGTGGTCACTGCCTATCCCTCTGTGTAACGAGCGTGAGTCATGTTGTTGTCCTCTATTCATATTAGGACATCAAAAATTACTAAAGTTTGTTTGTTGCAGTTCGTAATTGTATTATTTAAATCATGCGAAAGATGTTTGTTGTTTGTTACAATAATTTTTTTATATAAATTCATGATAAATAAATAAAACAAGTTCGTATGAATTAAACACTTATTTATTAATCATCTAGAAGCGAAATGGTAGTGGATTTTTCCACAATAAAGGATTTTGAGTTGGAGTTCTATCTTGGCCTCTGGATGGACCGCCGAGTATATTCAAGCCTCCGTTCAGTGGTACCGGCAGAGCTACTGGTACTTCTAACTTGGGCAAATTAAGCAAACGACCAAGGAATTCCGTGCAAAAAGCGCCACTGATTCTGTCTGCCATGTTGCCCCATAAACCCATCTGGCAAAATCTGAAATCACCAAAGAATACGTTTATATTGTTACATATTTTGCGACATAGTTAGATCTTAATGTTATTGTGATACAGGTCTGACATTTTTATTTTTTTAATCCTATTCTTGGCAAAGGCATTATTACTAATCACCTTATAGTACGTAAGCGATCAGCGTCGCCCATTAATGTATAAATTAAAAAACTAAAAAAGACAACAAGAAAGTAAAGGTCATAGTCGTATTTACCTGAAATTCGAATCCACAGTAATCTTGTCTGAGATCTTGAGGAACTGATCATTATCTTGAGAGAAGGGCATGAAACCGAACGTTTTGGATTGATTAGCCGAAGGGCCAAGGTTGTGCGCAAATTTGCTGATGAGACCAACAAATGAGTCTCTAACGCGATGGTCAGTGTTGGACACGTCCAGTCCGAGGGGATTTCCCGATTCGTCTAACGGCTCGAAGATATAAGCAAGCTCGTCCCCATGAGATGGCCCTTTCTTTGGAACCTTCACTTTTGAGTCGCCTTCCTCTGTAAGCAAAGATTTCCTGCTTTATTTCAATTGAAAATTAGTGTTTTTTGAATGATTCAAATGTCATGGAGATTAAGCTTAGCGAAACTATTATAACAGGTCGTAACTGCACTTCATGAGTTAGGTTAGAACTTTCATTGTTGTCACGGTGATGTACTTAATTCCGCTTTTGAAAACGTTATGCTTCACCCTTGCTTTATAGTAAACTTGTCTCCAGCGATATTATCAAGTTAATACTACTTTTATTGCAATTAATACTTCAGGACAGCTTATTATCTTCCTTTTTATCCTATAAAATACTTACGCGTCAGTGCAATACCAGGCAGGAAGTGGTTGCCTTTAGTGAGGTTGCCAGCGTGTTCAAAGCTGTACAAGAAAGCGGGGCTACCTGCACCCCATGCGCGCACTGTTTGGTACGCCGGGAAATTGAATAGCGCATCACCTGAAGATATACGATAGATTTATTTTAACTTTTATTATAATAAAATCATCTAATTATTGATAATTTTATAACCTATATACTTTGTTTTAAAGCCCTTGGATTCAATACACATTATTTTTTCGATAGTAGTAATTCTAGCTATCGACAAATGAACGGTCGAAGAGTTGTTTTCTGTTAATTATTTATTACTCTTATAAAGTTGAAAGAGACCTTGTCCCAGAGGGTCCCCTTTTCACAATCGTTGCCAGGACTACCTGATACTAATCCTTAATGCATAAAAAAATAAAAGCCTCTGCCCGTTATAGAGGGGTTCGTTGTACTGTAATAATATAAGGGTGGGCCGCCAGCTGCGTTATGGATGAGCACTTGGTATAATCTTTTTTTTATTTAAGTATTTTGGTAATATTGTATAATCTTCAATCTATAGACTGTCAGCGAAATAATGGTATAAATTGGTACCACAGCCATTGAAATCAACCCTATTTTATTTAATTATTTACTAACACAATACACTACAATTAAATTATCTCAGCCTGCTTGTATAATATCTAGATTTTTTTAAAAAGGTTTATTTTCAATAATTTCATACTTTATAAGATTATTAGTGAAGTTATAAAAACATTTTGATACATACTTGTAGCATCAACTATTTGTGACAGCCCATCAACGGCCTTTGAGGTGCTGTCAAACAACGCCTGGTAATAGTCTGGCAAAGGTATTAGGGAATCCACTCCCAATGCCTTCAATGGTATCAGACCATCAACTCCTTGCACCACATCACGCAATCCACCTATCAGCTCCTTCTTTATAAAGTCTTGAACTTCACCCAACTTGCCGGTTAGGAAAGTGGAAAATTTGCCTGAAAGAATTCAACACTCAGAAATCGATAGGAATATGATGGGGCAATTTAAACTGCAAGAGTCCAACAGTAAACTGAGAATTGTTTCCGATAAACATCTGATGCAACCGCTTAAAGCTTGAAGCATTGTATCCCTTACCGAACACTGCTTTGGATGTCTCCGCGGAGACGACGCCGGTGAGGAGCGGGCAGTGCTGGCGGCGACGCTGCAGCGACTGCGAGGGTTGCTCCGACACGAGAGGCGGGAGTGCGCGGCGGTCGTCCTCTTCTTCAACACGGGCTCCGGATCCTATTCACATCACATACTGACACACCTCATAACATACCCGAATACATAATGCGGACCACTTTTTTCAATGGTAGCAGGTGCGTGAACGCTCCGAACATAGAAACACCACTTCCTCACAGACTACAGGGAAGTAGATCCATCAAGTTATTAATGTTGCGAAAAACACGTTTTCTGCTCAAAAAAGAGGTAAAACAGTCCAAAAAGACATGTATGGACCAGGACGTGGTTTATAATTAAGAAAGGTATTATTCAATTCTACATTCTACCTATAACAATACGCTTACCTGATCTGCCAGATATCTCATCAAGAAATGTCTTCGTATCAACCATGTCTATATTCATATCACTATCCGCCTGGAACATGTCACACGTATAAACAACAAAAAATAACACCCATATTATATATTGCCACATTATTATCAGCTTGTTATATAAATCACAAATAAACTTACCAATATTATCTTTTCGACTGGAATCTTCTTTAGACATTGCATCAATCTTTCAGCAGGCTTGTGTGGACACCCAGTTCTCTCTGCTAGTTCCTTGGCATGAGCGTCTGGGTCACTCCTGACGGCTCCAGGAGAGAGCGGTGTGCCAGACAGGGCGGCTACACCCGCTGCGCTGCGTCCTTCCGGCGACAGTCCCAAAATGGACGCCGCACTCGCACCTGATCCTTGTCCCATCATCACTATGCGGTTTTTATCGCCGCCAAAGAATTCAATATATTCTTGGGTCTGTAACCGGATAATAAAATTAGAAGTTTTGGAATTTCGACTCTCTCTAGATAATTTATTGTGTAAACGCAAGGATCATACAAATCATTTTGGAAATGAAATTATACTTTAATATGACGCGCTTGACGAGTCTGAGCAAGCTCTACTCGTATAATAGAACCCTTACCCATGTAAGAGCAGCTCTCAGATCGAATAGGCCAGCATTTCCTGGGGCATCTCTTTGTCCGGTACTCAAATAGCCCAGAGAGCCGAGCCGGTATTGCACTGTTACTAAAATTGTGTCCTTCTGGGCTAAGTGTTGACCCTAAAACACATACATGATCAATGAATAACAATTTTGTCTATGAATTTCTTGCGTTCTTTATTAAGGAAACCTTTCCTCACCCCGTATGGAGCTATTGATCCACTTCGATAATTCCCTCCGTGTACGAAAAATACTACAGGGCAACCTGTGAAAAATTAATAGCAAAATTGTAAAGCAGTTTGTTGTTGCATTCAGAGTTATTTGTGGAAGGATTTATGTCCTATTTAAAAAACATCTTGATCGAAAATGTAAAAAAATCAAAATAACACGTTGGCCGTTCCCAACAACTATTAAATGCTCGAAATATAATTAAAAAAAAACTCATGTTCAGTTTCGTAATCAATGAAAACAGTATTCTTATGGGTTTTATCAACAACCTTCTTCCTCTCCGGGCATTTTTGGTGCGTATATATTAAGACATAAGCAGTCTTCATGTCCGACTGCTTTCCTCGGGTTCCATGGGTCCAGCTGAGGGCACGGTGCGCATTGCTTCGTCGCTGTCAATTCACCGCTTAGAAAACGTCGAATTGGCCTCTGGAATCTTCTATTACCAACTGGAGGTTCAGCATATCTAAACAAAGATTAAGTACATTATTGTCGTTATGTGTTGCGTAAATTCATTAATCGAAGAATACTTAAAATTACCCCGACGTAAAATAGACATAAGTAACAATTTAATCATTTACTAACATACCTTTATTTCTATGCATCCAAAAAAACAGGATGTGTTTGATAATTTACTCAATTAATTTTTAACAAATCCCAAACTATAGGTATATTATTAATTTTGGTAATCATAATAAGCCGGGACTTTTTATCGACGCTTCCGTTGTAATAGAATTTGCGCTGATTTGATACGTAATTAAATGCATGCAAAAGTAGTATACGTACTCCATCGGGATGTGGACAGATTGATTATGAGTAATTAAGTGATTTAAACATTAACATGACAATAAAGTTTTTGTAATATTACAATGGAAGAAAATATTTAAAAACAATGAGGTTAAATTTATGAATGTTACTTATGTGCGTAGAAATTCTTAAATAAGCAGCATTGACTAATTTTCATTCAACAAAACTACTACTACAAATTATCTAAAAGTTAAAAAGAATTCAAAAAATATATTAATGATTTAAAAAAGATAAAATAGCACCCAAATGTGCTTCTCATCTATAGTGCTATGTCAGCAGAATGCAAGCGAAGATGAATTTCTAAGATTACCCATTGGTGGCCATTGGGTGCCAAAGGTTGATATGGTTGAGTCATATTGTTTTTGTAAGGTTTACAACGCGCCAGTGACTTTACGAACGTTGGTGACTTAATGTTTTTCAAACAAGTAAGTATAAAACTTTATCGAACACATACCTTATGCCTAAGAAAGTATAATATCCACGTGCATCGTTCTTGTAACCCTCGAGTCGTGCGCTTCGGCCATGTTTTTGGACAAAAACTACAGCCGAATCTGGCTCCGGTGGCGAGGCTGGGTCTCCGCCGACCACCGCAGTGGCGGGCGTGCTCATCAACGCCACCGCACCAACGACCACCCACAAACGTAGACCAGACATCACTAACCATAACCATATCCTGTGTAAGCTCGTGCCAGCTTCCCGCGATATCTCTAATCTCTACCACTGAATTCATATTTGTACCTACTATGCCAAATTTTTTAATTCATCTATCTGTTTGCTTATTGTTGAATCATATGCTAGAGACAATTTTCACACTGCTTTGTCTAAGAATTTAATAATAGGGTGTTACAAATCTGGTTGTTTAATGTAACAAAGAGTTTTACACACTGTTATTAAGATGAAAATTACATAAAAGACATGACAAGCAGTCCAGTTCTAGTAATTTGAGATTATTTTTCGTTTCTTCTGCAGTACTTCAGTGCAATAGTTTCGAACAATCTTCAGTATTTTGGTGGCTCAGAACATAGGACGAGTTACTGCGCAGACACATCTTAAGATAAAGCTAAGCGTAAAGGGTAGCGCGGAGATGGAAATACGTAGCGCACCGATGACCTTGAGCCGCCAAGATATTTGTAAAGACTTAAGTGCTTTGTACACAACGCGATGTGAATTTTCCAAACATGCCGATTTTTTTTGTGTGTCCAAGTGTCTAGTGTAATTGTAAAATTTTCGAATAGGTCGTTTATACAAAAAGCGACAGGCAACATAAAAGTACGCGTCCATTGGCCTGAGTCGGACGCACCGCACACACGGCCTGCAACGGATTGTTTGTTGATTGTTGTTGCGCCTTTCCATGGTGGCGCGGATAATGGACGCATTACTACGTAAAAGCACACAAATCAACTAAAACCCGCTGCGGGCCGTGCGTACGATGCGTCCGGCGCGGGCCAATGGTCATGTACCCTAATGCCTCGTTTACATTAACCTTGCAGTTGCCGCCCACTCATTTTTGAAAATATTACATTGTCAATATGACATTCTTATGCGTGATTTACACAAGGCCGGCTCAGTAATCCAGTACCGCTCGAAATCAGCGCTGGCATAATATCTGTTCCAATTACAATTGTACGGACGATTTAAGAGACACGTTTTTATACAGAGACTTCTAATATGACATAAGTACTTACTGGCTTTACTTATATTTTCCTTTCCAATTACTTATGACAGTACAATTAGACAAGACATTAACACCCAAATTTTTCGTTGGTCTACAACTAGGATAATCTAAACGCTAACTGGCGTCAGTGAGCCTACACAGTCCATGCCGGAAAAACCTAATAAAAGGCCAGCTTAGTAAACCAGTAGTGCTGGCCTACCATGGATTGTTTTTGCGTTATTGTTTACATTATACCAGCCCAGTATAAGCAGTCCATTATATAATGCCAGCTCATAGTTATCCCGTCGAAAGACACATGCTGCCGCTTGTTAGTAGAATTAAAAAAAAAGTGTAAAAAGGTAAAAAGTGTAGAAAAGTAAAAGCAATTAAAAATTTAAAAAAAAGTTTTATATTTATTCTGTCAGCGCCAACCGCGATAGCAGCGCCTCTCTCACCAGTACATATATCCTTGTTTGAGTATAAAATACAAGTGTTATTTTTTGAATAGAATATTCTGCATTTGCTGCAAGATATTCTATTCAAAAAAAATTAATTTAATGGCAAAGAAAATTAATTCGCAATGGCTGTGCGGAGATCAAAAGTAGACCAACATTGAAGTTACCTACTGGAATCTTCCCTGGATCCAGTGGTGACTATTTATTCCAGTGCCGATTACGATTTGTACTGCATTACTGGATTGAAATTATGTACGACAACGACACGAAAAGCATTAGGGCTCTTATCAGCACTAGCTAAATAAATCAGTTCAACAGAAAAGAGCTAAGGTTCTTAAATATTTACGGTTGAATGAGTAATACTACATTTTGAAAATCATTTAAAAAAAACAACAATGACCAAAACATAAAACAACTTTTATACAAGAAGAAAAAACTGTTACACATAGAGAAAAAAATCTTAAAAAAGAAAATAAGATTAATAATAATTGCTTCTTTTTTCAACAATGCTCAAAAAAAAATTTTGTAATTTTAAAAACATTGCAAAGTTTTACCCCGAAAATTAGGCAGATCTCAAATACTGACAACACAGAAATTTTAACTAAATTATTTAATTATCAACCTTAACGCTGGGCACTAAAGTATAATTTACTTCCCAGTGACAAATGTATTGATCCATGTTTTCTGTCTCTTTCTAAAAGCGGTGGAAGAGTGTCGGGGTATTTAATATATTAATTTTAATTTTTGTTCTATGGAGCAATTACATGAAATGTTTTCAGATCTGAAATATTCAAAAAGGAATCGAACCCACCAAACAAAGTTATTACACAAACACGTTTTGTGATGAATTTTATTATTTTTTTGGAAGAAATAATTTTAATAACTCCGTCACAATTGCATTCTTAATTAAGTTCTCTCTTCATTTTGTTACTAATAAGATTACATATTTCCTTAACATACTTCCTAGAATTGTTTAAAAAAAATATTAAAATGATTGGAAATGTTCCGACACTGCGTACGTCGTACCTTTGCGACGTATCACGATCGATACGTTTTATTTGGGAAATTAACTATTTTTTTGCTACTGCTTAATTTTATTAAGTGTGGAACTATATTTTGTCGTATTTAATGTTAAAAAATGATAATATTTCATCGTATTTTTACGATAAACATTTAAAAACGTTATGGGGAAATTTTAAATTGAATATCAACACTGTGACGACACACGATACGTCGCGTTTGCGTCATCATACCGTGAACAGCACTCAAACGGGGAGGACGTGGCGTGGATTGATTAGAAACATAACTTATTTTTTCTTTTAAATGTTTCTAATGTTGGAATTATAAAGTACAAAGCTTAGGATAGGTATGTTTTTACATATTAATTAATTTAATATAAATTTTATTCAAGATTAAATGTGGCGTTTGTTCATTTTAAAATTTTGCTTTGTTACAGGTTTTCAAAGAAGTCGCCGCCATCATGGCGTCGTCCGACGAACAATTTTCACTATGCTGGAACAATTTCCATGCGAATATGTCAGCAGGCTTTCATGGCCTGCTGTCACGTGGAGATTTGGTCGATGTAACCTTGGCTGCCGAAGGCAGAATTTTACAAGCACACAAATTAGTTTTATCCGTATGTTCTCCATACTTTCAAGAAATGTTTAAAATGAATCCAAACCAGCATCCGATAGGTATGTAAATATTCTCGTTGGTTTTTTGTATGGTTACATAATTTAACAAAATGTTAATCGCCTATTTTTTGTTTCAGTATTTTTAAAAGATGTTAGTCATTCAGCGCTAAGAGACTTATTACAGTTTATGTATCAAGGTGAAGTTAATGTTAAGCAAGAAGAATTAGCGTCGTTTATTAGTACCGCGGAACAACTTCAAGTTAAAGGTTTAACCGGTAACCAAAATGAAGAAAGTTCCACGCCATCCAAACCAAAGCCGACCTCGCGGCCAGGCCCGAGGTCGTCACAACAACGGATATCTGCTAAGTTAGAGACTGATTTAGATTCTAAGCCCTCCTTAACTCCAGTAGCAATTAAGAGACCAAATAGGCCATCAATAGCATCAAATAATTCTTCATCATCTCAAAGTGGACCTGCAAAAAGGAAATGTGTTGACCCATTAGAAGCTGGACCCTCTGGTTCTACAAAAGATGAATTTGTGACGATACCGGACGAAGATGAAAACAACGCTGTGGCACCGAAAATGGAACCTGAATTTGTTAACGAAAGCATGTGGGATGATGACGATGAAGGCGCTAACAATGACGAAACGAATTTTGGCGAAGATGACTCTAATATGGAAATGTCTGGTAAGATTAATTAAACTGAAGCTTTTTATTGGTCGTTTGTGGATACTATTGTTCTTATTGTCTAATATAAATTGTTCTTCTTAGGTTTTGATGGCTCTGCGACTGGCGATGGCAATATATCTGGAGGTGGGGAGGGTGGAGCTGTTGGGGATGCACAAGGTAGGTTTCCAAATTTGATCGTTGGACAGTTTCCTGCTACAAGAGTAGCTAGAAGCTGGCCATGATAGTTATGGCGTGTGGAATCAAAGCTAGATATTGTATTTTATTTTTTCAATTAGTTTCGAAATCCAGCTTTTATTCTGCATGTCATTTAGATTAGTAATGAAATTTGTAAGCTTAGTTTTAGGTAGTTTTTAGTTATTTGGTTAGTAATTTTTTTTAAATGTTCCAGGGTTAATAATCCTGTGTTAAAAGGTTATGTTTAGAACATAAATATAACCTTTTAAATGGTAATACATTGGTATTGGTAAATGGTATGGGTATATATACAATATAAAAATATTGCTGGTTTTAAGGTATAAAAAGGTAACTGATATTATGGTAAAACTTATTTTTGATGAGGTAACAAATGGTATGCCATTCTACGGAGGTGCAGTCATTGGTATGGTTCGAGAACGGTATGTGGTAGGTATATCGGTAAGTAAAAGATCAAAGAAAACAATTTTAAAGCGACAAAGTTTTGGATTTCCGTAGAATGCAAAACTGCATTGGTGCTACGAAATTCATAGCTTACGACGCTATGTACGAAAAAATCTGTTTTCATCCGAAAAAGGTTGATAAACTACACTGGAAATTGACTAATTCTTACTAAAATTGCTGTTCTGGAGGATTGATCTTTTGGTCTGATTTATGCTATTTGACAAAATCTTAGTTCGAGATCGAGCTTCCAACAGCGCTGGATTGGTATGCCAGGACAGTAGTACTAAATCTTCGCTGGCATTACGAGAACACCACCTTATGCCAAGTTCGCTTCTCTGGCCTACTGTACTGGCATAAAATCAGATTTAAGCGTGTAGTGAATGGAATAGATTGATGGGTGAACTTGTCCTATGGGTTTTTTCAATGTCAAAACTTAAATATTTTACGCAAATCAACTCCCATGAAATTATGCCACCACTTGTATAATTCAATTTTCAGTCCTTTTCTAAACTGTAGTATTCCCTAAACTTATTTTCCTTGACCGTACTTATATCCTTTTGTCTATGCGACTGCTCAAAACTTGGACCTATTTTATATAGTTTCATTACTTAAATGCTGCTTATAAAGTAGTCCATGTTTCCATGAAGGTTAAAATCCTTTTTGTTGTAAGCATATAATGAGAACAATTTCCTGGGAAATATATTCTTTTCCAAGTTGATATCCTTATTTCATAAAGCTGGCTACTGAACATCTATGGGCTATAATGTATCATGTTACACGGCGAGAATTTATGCATTCTGGAAATGAGTGTTACGAGTAAACCAGCTGCAAAAAACTGCTCTATGCAAATGTTACACATAGTAACGACGGTCGGCACCCAGGATTATGCAGCGTGCTCGTTGTGGTAGTTCAAGAAACTTTAAAGGTTGTTTTAAAGTATTTCTTTGAAAGTTATGTAAACAGCTCCGAAAATTAAAGTGTAAGAAGTTAGTCCGCAGACAATCTTGTTCACAGTAAGTAATCAGTTTCAGCGTTTGCAACAGTCAACAAAGGCGTAAAAATTAAAAAAATGCCCATTCAATAAACTTTTTTTTAATACAGTCTTGTTTCAATTATTCTTCACTAATTATCCTAGATCAATAGAGGTTGCAGTAACTTAGAGATATAATGGGGACAACTGGAGTAAAACAGTATTCTAAAATAAGGCACCACTAACATGTGGAAACCAAAAAAATAATATAAACAAGAAATTTGACGTTTATGTGTCAAATTAAACATATATAACTGTACCAACATAGGTATCAACACAATATAAAACGCCACGAAAACTATTATTGCTTAAAACAAAGGTTCGTTCCTGGTTTCGATCCCAGTCCCGCCCAAAAACTAACAGTGTATGTATCTGTGTTTATACACAGTTCAGGCTACTATATACACAATTATGATATAAATTTGATATTCAACATAAGAAGACCAAGCAGCCGTATCCCATCCTGCAAGGCAGTCAACGCATTCTCATCATCTGGTGTTGCAAACTTTCATGATCGTTGGTGATCCCTTTCTACAAAGGGAACACGACTTCCGTTTGCCATCCTATTCATATAAAAAACAATAGTTCAGGCTTCATTTGATATTGCTCAAATGCAAGAAAACTAAATCCTTAAATGATAAAACAAATGTAGACTGTGTATAGTTTGGATTTTAGATTCTTAAAAGCTGCAAGCATGCAACTTATAAATGTAGTTCCGACTTCACAAATAGATGACGCTAGTAGTCAGTAAAATTGAAATCGAATGAATGTTTCCTTAGTTATGCCTTGGTTTAAAAAATATCTTACTATCGTTTTTATTTGTTTTTTTAATTTTGTTGCCATTCGATATTATAATAATTCCTCTTGGCCTGCTTATAAATATAGATTAGTTTTTTTCATTGATTTTTTTCCATAATTATACAACTCATACTTTTTCTTTTATTTAAATTAGAAATAAGAAATATCTTAAAGATATTCTCACACATTTAGAATGTGTTAATGATGAATAATCATTAAAACAAAAAGTTTCAAATATCGCCAAGTAAAATATGGAATATTAAACTGTGCGTAGAAACAAACGCAATTCCGTTATTTGTGGTTGTCGTATAAACGCCATGAGATCTATGGTTGCAATTGTGTCATTGCAGGATTGTTTACTATTTTGGGAATAAATCCTGAACTGTGTTAGTTTTGTGAATGATATTATATTGTGTTTGTGATTACAGTACCAGGAAAGTGTATTTATATAATGTTTGTTACTAGACATGGAGAATTTGGACCTGAAATTTTGGTTTGTGTCTGAACGTGTTTACGTCAAATGTTTTATAAAATTTTGTGTTTGGTGTTGTTATAATGTGAGTATGTTTACTAGTGACAATTAAAATGGATAATCGCCTGGTATGTACATTTACTCTTTGTTATTTAAAGTTGTGAAATGCGTTGGTGGATATGAAAGCTGTTAACATGTCGCGTAAACGAATGTTGATTGTCAAACCTAGGTCCAAGTTTTACAATAAACACTAAAGCGGTATTAATAAATTCATTCTTTGTGTTATTGAAATAAAGAAAATATACATTTATCTTAGTATACTTTTTCGTAAACTACTTAATTACAATGTCGCTTGTAAACATAACCTATAAAACAAAAACATCTCAGTAATTTACGTTTTACTTCTTTACTCAGTTTGTTGGTTTGAAATATAGGTTATACTTCATTTTGTGTATAAATCGGATGATCCTTCCCAGTAATCTCGAAGGTTTGAGTGTAAAATATAAAATTCTAATATTTACCTCATTTAAAATCCATATTGTGACCATTAAGCTCAGTTAAATCGATATTTTACTAAATTAGCAACGCCTTATAATAACCTAGAACAACTTGGTACATGACATTTTATTGTAAATGTTGTCTTTTACTTTTGATATACTGATAGTCTATCCTTCATTGCATTCAGCCCCTTTAAATTAATAATTGAAGGTAATTTTGAAATTAACATTAATTCTTAATATAATAATATGTGTCTATTTTCTATACTAAAAACTGTACATTTATTAGAAGTACATAATATTAATTAACTAACTAAAAGTACTGTGGAAAAAATATATAATATGTTAATGCTTTTTAATTATTAACACTTTTATACCCTGCTGTTTATGCTCCTTTAATTATCACAAATACATATAAAAATATGTGTATCCCATCTTCCTTCTGTATACTGTAATTCTCTTATAGTCGATAAATTAATAAGTAGTTGATTGAGGAAATATATTTGGTAAACAATACAAAATAACAATTTATTATTTGTTGTTATTGGTTTAATTGATAGTTTCTTCACAAAGCTATTGTTATCTATTGTATAATATGTTGGACTACTCAAATAAAACTAAACTGTTTACATATGAATGACATTGTGTCTTATATAGTATATTTTTCATAAATATGACTGGCAAGCTGTAATTTGTGGAGTACTGCCCTTAATTATATTTAGGCAGCTATAAAATACACATTTTATGTAAATGATGAGTGAATCCCAATGACTATAATGTTGCAAAGAGTTATAATTCAAGATCTTTGCAGTAATTGCCTTGAAAGGTCAACTGAATGACTCATTGTGGATGAGGACCGAGAGCAACAGCTGTAAGCATCCTTTGTATAGCTCCTACGTAAGTGATCCCGTCAGAACTGAACTGAATTTGATTAAAATTTTACATGGAATTTGGGACACATCTTTAAGTCTAATAGTAATTCAATATTTTGATGTTTAAAATCTTTTTTATGTAGTTTTATTGTAAAGACACATCACCTTAATGATCACCATCAGCTCACTTTATGTCCCCACTGAGGAGCCTGGAGCCTACCCCAACTTAGAGGTGACTAGGCCATAGTCAACCATGCTGGCCCAATGCATGTTGACTTCACACATATCTTTAAACTCTTAGGCAGATATGTTCAGGTTGCATCACAATGTTTTCCTTCACCATAAGAACACCTAAATAGATGGAGCTAACATCCTATCCAGTTTGAAACTTAACTATTGTAAACTAAATTCTTTATTGTTTCCTTAGAGTTTAGGTAATCACACCACACAGTTCTCTTAAAAAAAATCTGTAAATCATTACATCACTTTAGAAAATATTTACTTCATTAGTACCTATAAAAACCCTACAAAAAGATGATACTGGTTATGTTAAAATACAAGTTCTACAAAGTATAAAAATTAATTAGGCAAATATCAGGTTATGATAATCTTTTGAGTGAGATTAAAATAACATAGTTTAATAGATTTGCCTAAAGGTTTTACTTTCCAGAAGTACACTTCAGTTAATTTATTCTTCTCGTTTACTACTTTTGGTTTTAAATTTCGAATGAGCAAGGATCTGGACAAATGACTTGCTTTATCTAAATACTAGCTAACGCCCGCGACTCCGTCCGCGCGGAAAAAAAAATAATAATTAGTAGGTTATGTGTTCTTCCACACTACATTCTACAGCTGTGCCAAATTTCATAAAGATTTGTTGAGCCTTATAGAGATACCTTTAAACATCCATCCTTGCATCTATTCACCCAAACCCAGAAAAGCAATTTGCAATAGCAAGATTACTTGACCTATTTTGCCTAAAGATATAATGTCAACTAATTTGAAGGTTTTTTTTATTTTTGATTTATTGACCAAATTAAAACACGAACACGAAATTATTAATAATTAGCGAGTCATCTCTCATTATGAGTGTTTACTATGGTTAGGTTAGTGTATTTACTCATAGTTGTTAGTATATTTTTCTTGGAATAAAGCAATTACATAGATAGCGTGTGGGAGCTTATTACGTTGGCGTTAAACATCAAACCGAACAAACGAACCGAACAAACGAACCGAACGCGGGAATGCTGTAATTTATCAGAAAAACACGATTAGATATGTGAACAAAATAACGCGGGTAATCTGGAAGAGAGGTGCGAAATTTAGACATGTCATTTGACCTCAACAGTTAAACAAGCCAATTACATGATAATATGTATTACTAGAGGTCGCCTGCGACTCTGTCTGCGCGGTATTAAGAAAAGACATAAGTAGTAGCCTATGTCTTCTTCCAGACTATGTTCTGTATCTGTGCAAAATTTCAGCAAGATCCGTTGATCTGTTCCGGTGATATGTTCACACAAACATTCCCATTTATAATATTAGTAAAAAGTAAGATCTGCATGGCTATCTCAATAAACTAAATTATATTTTTTTCCACAATGTTGGCTGTGGTGTATCAAATTTGGTTGTATTATTATCAACAATGTTGCTTTATTATTTGCATCTTTGGCCACACCACTCTTTTCTGTTAACTGCGAGTTTGCACTATGTAAACAATAACAAATATTTGTTGAAATATCAGTTTTGTAAATAAAAATGAGGTCAGCCAACATGACCCGGAGAAGTCTAGAACATTCCGCATACTTGGAAATTTAATGGCGATTGCTTTGCTTTTCTTACTTGTTTATTTTTTGCAATGCACATATAGAATGGGATTAAATATTAAATAAGGCAATATAGTAATCCTAATTAAAAAATGGTTTATATTTCTTATTATTTTAGTAATTTGTGTACAAAAGTTTGTGTGGTAGTGCATGAACCTTAGTTGTATTACTTACTTTGTTTTTTAATTGTGTATTGTTAATGGCAGAATAAGATTTTAAACTTAACGGCCCACTGATTGGCCTGGTGAGTTCACTTTTATGCGCAAAATAGTAATAATATGAAACATGTTAATTTGTTAATTTTATTTTTATAAACTTATAAGAAAAGTATGAAACTTAAAGTCATAATGACTCGGCATATTGTGGATATTATCAGAGTTGTAGTACAATTGGAGTCTTTGTGTCTCTACCAAATAGAATGTTATCAATTTTATCTGTTTAAATTCAAGCTCTTTCTTACGCATTAATAACTTTATCTCAATGATACTGAGAGTAGTTGAAAGAAGAAACACGGGGGCTGATTTGGGTGATGAAATGTTTTATATTTCAAATTGCTTTATGTACTTATTCTAAGAAAATATTTTTAAAATTACGAAATCATTCGTTCTAGCATATTCACATTTACATTTTGCGGTATCTTATGAAAGTGAAATGGTTCCAAAGCTGAGTTTCAATTTCTTATACAAACGAGAGATATTTTTTTGTTGTTTATAGACTTGAGCGCCTGTGAATCTCTACAAATATATGTAGCGTTTATGTAGAGTTATTCAATATATATATTTTTTTATGAATATGAAGTTATCCTACAACCTAACCCTACGTAGCGCACGAAGATTATAAAAAATTGCAAAATTTCCGTTAAGAATAAAAAAAAATAAAAAAAAGTTGGCGAACAGTCACAAAATACATTCGCAGACAGAAATCGGTGTGGAATTAAAGAAATATTCTTAATCTTTTTATATTAAATTTTATTCTAAATTTGTTGTTTTATTTCAATTTCCTTTATAGAAAAAGATGATTATTTTTATTTAGTAGATGACGCATCATACGGAAACTAAGCGTAAACTTTTATTCCAGTTTTAGGAACAGTGAACAGTACAGTTAAAGGCGAATTACATTTCATTCAAACGAAAAGCGGTCATCTGCAATTGATATACGACCCATACATTTTCGTAACAGATTGTGTACGAAGTGGACGAACTTTCTGGAGATGTATGGAGTACGGTAGACGGTGTAGAGCTAGGATAACATCTAAAAATAATGTACTCAAGATAACGAATCCCGTACATAATCATATTGAAAATCATCTAGAGAAAATATCACGGAAATATGAACAAGGCGAAGTTGTCACTTGTTCGACTGTTTGAAGGAATTTTCGATATTTTTTCACTGAAGTGATATTTTTTATATCATTGTGTTCTGTATGTGTATTGATTTGAAATTTCTCGAAGTCGGTTGAAAAGTGTGACTTTTTAATATTATAAGATAAAAGTAGTAAAGTAGTCGAATACGAAAACCATGAGACATTTTAAATAAAATGGTGAAAAAGAAACTTAATTAATTTAAAATCTTACCTTTACATTTCTACGCATTTGACATTTTAAAAATATTTCCCAATAAATTAATTTTGTTTTGTAATACAACCTCTATTCGAATGACAGTTTGGTATTTATGAAATGATTTGAATGAAGAAATTGTCTCTAGTATTAAGTATTGATAATTGTGTCGTAGGTTAAAAAAAATGTGATTTTAAAGCATAATAAAAGGGTTTTACTAAAACGTTTTTTATTTATATATCTCAATTTTACCACAGTTACATTAAGTGGTGTTTATTCTTAAATAACTATTACTTTTTTATCTATATGGCTGAGCAGGGGAAGCTGTGTCTGTCCAGTACTCTGTGACACGTCGAGGTGGACCATGTCTTCTAGTTGATGGATATGGGTATATTGTCCGAAAAAGGAGAGGCGAACGTGTCTATTGGTGCTGCCGGAGCCGGCCAAAGGGATGCAGAGGCCACGCCTTGACAACCGCTGGACGTTTAATCTCTCGGACAATCTGTCATAACCATCCTCCGCATACCCCAGTGTTGTACGACCATGCCCGTATAGAAAGTCTTATTGAAACTATAACATCTGAAAAATAATGTGTACGTTTTGTTACGATCTGTTTTTACTTATAATGTTCTTAATTCTTGTTATAAAGTTGTGATGTAATTATTTGTTTTATGCGTCTGTTACAAACTTTGGTATGAATTGTTAATGTAATGGTTTGTGACAAAGAAACAAATAGCTTTTAAGAGAACATTGTGAATAGGCAATTGGCTCAGTTATTTGCGCATATTTAGGGAATAAAATAGGAAAGGAAGTAGAAGAACAATGCGGCTTAATAAAGTTCTGTGATTGTTGAATTATACGTATGTTTGTTTTGTTATTTACTATATCTTGCATGTTGCGCATTATTTATGTATATATGCTTACTAACATATTAATATATCTTGTTGGGTGTATATCGCATGTGTTGACGGCTAGTGACGGGGTGGTGTTTTCCAGTTGAGTTCGTGATATCGAACAGAGGACGTCGTCACATGCGGCTCGGTGGATTCTCCTTTTACGCTGAGAAAGTTTTCCCGGAAAAAAACAAAGTGCGTTGGCGTTGTACGAGACGCACTTGTCGGGCGTACGCACATACACTACACGACAGAATATTCGCCCTGAGTAACGTCCATTCTCACGAGCCGCCTGCCGCCTCGCATCGATCTCTAGTTCAAACTATAACACCTTCAAAAGTATTAATGGATGAATAACTGGGAACTAACAATGAACGCGATTAACCGAGCATGTACAAACTAACATTCATATTGCTTATTAACATGGGTTAATGTGTCTTATTTGATTTTGGATAAATAATATTTGGTTAGTGCATAATCGTTTCATAATTACGGTTGTTCGGTAATCTTTTTATCGATTTTTAATATCAAATTCGGAATGTATCAAATTAATTTCAGAATTATTTTTTTTAATTATCGTTTTAAAATAATTTTTAAATATGATTCATTGAAAGTTGAATTTCTGGTTTAAAAACCTATAATACGCGTATGACAGATTCGGTTTATTATTTTGATTTTAAAGAAATGTTTCATCTGACACTTAGAGTGAAAAGCGTGAAGTGCGAGTTAATCCCAGATTTTTTTTTTATTTCTCCAACAATTTAAATATTAGCTAAATGACTTCACGTGTTATATTGTTTATAATTCATTGAGTACAATTCTAAATATGTGCGGTTAATTTGCGATGTCAGTTTTCTTCGGCAGTAAATAATTTTACATTTTGGCAATAATTATCGATTTAATGTTATTATGGTGAACATAATGTTAACTAATGTTAACCTCACTATAGTTGTAGTTAGAATAATTGTATGTATAAAACTGATTCTAGTCATTTTAATTGTTGTTAAAATATAAATGTGTAATGAATCTCTTCCTACAGGAAATTTATTGTTTTATTTCAGAATTAATCGACGTTTTATAACTTCATATGTGCATGATTTTACATGGTCATTATTTAGTTAATAGTATATTTATATAGATAAAATCTTAATATTATTTTTAATTAAAAATATTCATTTAGAGTTTTCAGTCAGGTCACCAATATCCAAATGGATTAGGTTACGGTTTGCGAAAAATATTCGTAGTTTCGAATCCGCCATTCGCTTGTTGTCGTCGCAATTCGTGCTAATACAAGTTTTCTTCCAGCTTTTATACAAAAATTTGCTAACGATTAAAAAAGTAGAATTTTACGGTACATGCATGCTTATGTGGGTCACACACGTTAGGTTTTAACATTCCAACACATAACTATACAGGTTTGTTACAAGCTAAGTTTTACCAGTAGGTGCGTTAAGGTCAAATCCCCAAAGAAAAACTTAACGTGTGTGGCCTGCATTATATTAGGGTTTGTTACGAGAACTATAACTGTAGTATTGGTTGCAGCTGAGGATGTGAAGTTGTGCGTGGGTCCGGGCGGCAGGCCTAGGCTATGGGTGAGGGGTCGGAGCTTTTATGCGGCGCACACTATGCGCTCTGGGATAGTGAGGTGGCGGTGTACCATGGGCGGTTGTGGGTGCAAGGCTTACACGCAGAAGGGCATGCTGCACAAACTGATAGGTGAACATAACCACGCGGCCCGCTGCGGTCGCAGAAGGACCAGGGCTCCACCTCCTCCCTCATCTCCCCCAGAGACCCTCTTGCTGCCGAGAATGCCGAGGCTCGATTTTGACCATTTTGATCCCACCTCATGGCTTGTACGCTATTAATATGTGGCTATAGCAAATTTCAGTGCAATATATTTTATTTACTATTTTAGTAATAACTCTTTAAGATTTCTTCTTGGAAAAGTATGGCCAGGTTTCCGCACGTTAATACACAGAAATTAGTACAAATAATGATAATTTGGTAACTTTAATTAAAGTGTTTAAGGATAAAATTGCTTAAAATTTCAACATACTCGTCTCGTGGACTTCGTTAAAACTTTTAGAATGTTCTAGAATAAATGCCGTACTGTATTACTAGTGTTAAGCGTTCCTTTTGGTTCATAAGCGAAGTCAGAAACTTATGTTTCTGATATAAAAGTAATTAAGATTTAAAAGTTATAAGGAATTTCTTTTATCAAATTTAAATGTTACGTCATTGTAATTCAATGTTATATATTTGAATCTAGTCAAATGTTTTTATTATTTTTTTTGTATTGTTTAATGAAATCGGCAAATTATGTTTGATCTCAATATATTGTTAAGAGTTATGTGCCAAACATTTGTTCTTGTGTGATATAGATAAGGTTCTTGTTAACCTTTTCTATGATGTTTGTGAAAATAAGGCATCTAATTGTAGGTTTCTGTAGTGTAATATTTTTCTCTTCATAAGGCTAGTCTTCCAGGCAGTAATAATATACATATTGTGTTTAGTAAATTTTTATGTATAGATTGATTTATATATAGCACTTTATTTGCTCACCTCTAAAGTCTTGCTCAGTGCCAAAAATTTCTTCGTGCCAAACATTTTGCTCATTAAGTAACGTTTACAACATTTCTTCTTCCTAATCATTATTGAATGTTGAAACGCGAATTGTGTTTGTGAACGTGCTGAATAAATAGATTCAATCTTACCGTGTTTTATTTCATTACCTTTTTTACGAACGTCTTACAGATTTTGACCAGCTTTTGCTTTTAGTAAATGTAACGTAATTGTGGTGATCGTGTTTACAATGTAAAATCAATAATAGTCACCTTTGTACGTTTCATTGATTTTACATGTTAAGCTTTACAAGTTTTCATAGGAACAGTGTACTAATTTGAGGTTTTTTCTTTCACCAGCGCGTTTCATTCGTGCCGGCAAAGGGCGTCTGTTGCTGCACCGCGGATATACGTTCCGCCTTAAGAACAATCTGGCACACGGGCGCAAGCAGTGGTACTGCTCGTCTCGTCTTACATCTCGCTGCCTTGCCGATGTCAACACCGAGGGGCCGGAGGGCTTCGAGCGCATTGTACGCTCGCGCTATGCACACAACCACGCACCGCCCAACGTGCGCCGCTTCGCTGACGGGCGCTATGTGGTGCGCACGCCGCATCAGAGTGGACACCGCGCTCCCGCTCCGCTCGACCCGCACCACCAGCTGCTGCAACTGCAACATGCGCTCGCGCTGTACGCCGCGCACGCCGCGACCGCCAATGCAAACGCTAGCGCCTCTGCGGCCGCTTCGGCTGGCAGTGGCACCGCGCCCCAGCAGTCGCCCACCGCACAACCCCCGCACGCCACTGCTGCCAAGCCGCTGCTAGTCGACACCCCCTGTAATGAGGAGGACTAAACCACCTCACATCTTTCGATTCCAAATTGAGCACACGATTTCTATATGAAAAAACTTGACGACGATGGATGTATCGACCAAACGATATATTTACGAAGCCTTTTGGCAAATCTAGCGTAAATTGTATTTAGATTAATTTTTATTAGCTTATTTTAATGGGGATAGGAAAGCGTAAAGATCGAAGCGATGGTATTGTTGGAGTTATTTAATATCGGTATATGTATGTAATATCTAAGTCGGGCAGAGAAGTCGCGGCGTCGAGCACGAGATGGCTGGCGGAAGGTTGACAGAAGCAAGGAGAAGGCGACGCCGCGGCTTATAGGTTAAGCGGTCTTTTCGAGCTCTATGAAGCTATGCGTATAGGTGTGGGTTATTTATGGAAACGAATAGAGCAGGTAAGGGTGTTTTATGTGTAAGAACTTTCTGAATGTTTATGTGAGGCGGTCTTTACACGTTTATTACTTAAATATTTGAAACTGGAACTCGAGGACCTTTCTATCTAGTCAGTCCAGTTACATTTATGTTCAAAGGAAACGCATTATATTAACGTTATTTCAAGGTATAGAAATGAAAAGGAACAGGTCCAACAACGCGGCCTCAGTAATCGTGTAGGGACCGCCGATCGTGTAAGGTGTGTCGATATAAAGTATAGATGGTTATTATCCGGAATATGAATCAATTCAAATCATGATTTATCGGCTCAATCCACCCGGCCAACATAGGAGTGAGATATCGGCTCTCGGGAAAGGATGAGGTTTCCAGGACTGCCGCTGGAAAGTCAGGCGATCGACGACTGAGTGCGCAAAGTAAAGGTCGGCAGTCTCTGGGCTGCTGACAACGCGTCGGTGACTGATTTCGCGGATTAGATTTGATCTTAGCAAATTGTAATTGATCCCCGGACTGCACTTAGAAATATTTTATTTATTTTGAGAGTTTAAACTTTACATATTCAAATATTGCTACTTAGAGATTTAGACGTCCGCCTTTTTATCTATAAGTAACATCACTAGTCAGATGGACTGGTTATGGGTAAACAAATACCCTAAGAACGCGTGCGAAGTCACGGGCTACAGGCGATGTTTTGCTCTAAGTATTGGTTTAAGTACTTAAGCTCAAACAAACTACCTCTTTCACTTTTTATACGGGTTTACAGATTAGTTAATTATACAATTATATATACACGAATGAATACTCAGAAGCTTTACTGTAGTAAGGTGTTGTAGTGTAAGGTAGGCTAAGCTAGGCTAGGCTAAGCTCGCGCGTCGGGGCGGTTCTCCGCGCAGGGTCCGGCGCGCGTCTTTTATTACCTCTACTATTGAAACTCGACTACCTCTTTATAGTTATTACTTGTACTCGATAGTTCGCTGTTGATGGCTTTAGTATAAATAGGCACTATACGAGACTGTTGTCTGAATATATTTTATTAATTGTTTTTCGAAGAATAATTTGTTGCTCGTCTTATTTTATTTTTCAATGACATCGTGGACCTGCTTATTTTGTATATTCTAAGACTTAATTTAAGTACAAATTTTAACTAATTGTAATTGTTGTTTAGATGACCCAAGTACGAATGGGTCCTTACGTGTGTTTGTAAGAAGGGAGTGGTGGTGTAGAAATAATTTGCTACGGATTTGTTATAGATCGTGTCAAATCTTTAATATTTTAAATGTAGATTAAACGCTTAGTTATAATTCTTGGTAAATGCATCGTTGGTAAAGTTTCCGATTAGACTCGTTCGTGGTTCGGTGTTATTTAAATTGATGTAATAAAAATTGGTATAATTGTGTTTAGAAAAATCGTAACAGTTTAATCTGAAATTAACTTTTATAGATTTAAGATGTTTTGAATTTAAAAATTTGGTCGTTTTGAGAAATATATACATGTAGTGTAAAATAATTTGACACGTTCTATCGCGTTTCGATCACCCCACTGAGGCGTTACTCTTTGGCCGCGGCGATTTATCTGAATTATTAATATAAGATGGATACGAAAATCTAATGTTAATTAAAATTAAGGGCGATGACAATATACGTCAATTATATAAGATACGATTTTACCGTACGAATTTCATCAACAATATTTAATAATAAATCAGCTTTTAACGTGTTTTGTACTCTTGTACTGTGTTTTCGATCTTGTTCGAGTTGAGTGATGGGATTGCACTTCCAAAGACTATTTGAGATCGATTGCGTATGCACTCGCTTGTATTGTATTGCGAATCTCATAGTGCGTTCTAGTTTGATAGTATGGTAAAAGATTTCGCCGCGGCTGGTCTAGACCAGTACTATTCTAGTTGTTCCTCTATATAACATAATCTACCTCATTCTCTGTTAACTACTTGATATCAACAAGTCTTTAACTTAGCGTAATTTTTGTATCTACCATTATAATAATAAGATTTTATGGGTTTATGTATGGGGTATGTTTTGTGAAAATTACATTGTACTTATGAATAATCGTGAGTTTTATTTATCATTTTTTTTCTTTTTGGTTTCGGTGGTGGTTGGTTATGGGTTAGTTTTTGTAAATAATAAATATCTGACAAACGTTCTTGCCGTAGGAATCAAGTATTTGAAATCTCGTCGCGGGAAGGTGATTATGGTGGTGAACACTTTTCCGTTCTGCGAGGAATCCAAATTGAGAGATAAAGTGATATGGCGGTGTACATCTAAGAAGACTAACTGTAAAGCTCGGATTCACATGTTGGGTGCGAACGTTGTAGCAGTCAAGGGGATGCACAATCATCCCCCTCGGGCACCAATCACCTGATATACGACAATAAGTTTGAAATATGAAGATATACTTTGCAGATTGCAGAATATCGAGACTACGACTTTAATATGAATTAAATTTTGTATCAGATTTTGTATATGATAAGTAAATTAAAAAGAAAACAATTGAAAAACGTGAATACTGTAAGATAAATGAAAATTTTTATAATTTTGTATTTTACAAATATTTTTAATGTTATTAATTTTGATTAGGTATATAATCTGTTTGTAACAAATTCTGGTTTAAAATCAATGATGCTCTATTTTAGATATATAGGGTGTCCCTAAAAGTTACGTATATAGGAAGGAGGGGGATCATAGGGGTGGTCACAAGGGTCACCAGAAAAATAAAATAAAAATTCCCCTCTGTGGATTAAAAAAAATAAATAGCATTTTTTAAAAACTTAAAAATTTTACAGCTTCTGGGGCAATTTTGTAACCAATGACCTACAAATATTGCTACATTTAAAAAAAAGCTATTATGTTATCGTCAATAACCCTTTATCAATATGAAATAAAAAAAAAACAATACAACTAACAAAGATTTTAAAGAAAATTAAAATTGCCCCAGAAGGTGTAAAATTTTAAGTTTTTAAAAAATGCCATTTTTTTTTAATACCCAGAGGGGAATTTTTATTTTATTTCTCTGGTGACCCTTGTGACCACCCCCTTCCTATGTACGTAACCTTTTGGGACAGCCTGTATAACGATAGTTCATATGTTATAGACTGATCATCTAATGATATAAGCCATTATGATGTTTCTAGAAATTCTGTATTATGTATATGAGTATCTAAGTAGTCTCTGAAAAATGAATTTTGCTCTATGGAAATTAAGCAATTTAGTTAGTTGATATAGAAATTACGTAAGTGTTAAGTTAGAAAAAAGATTACCACCTAATTAAGTTAGTATTTTTCAAATCATTCCACATTCCGATTTTAGGTTCTCCGGTGCTTTTTATAAATTGTTTGAAATTAAAGTTATGCGTATTTCACACGAGGGCAGAACATTGAAACGCAGTACTGTTTAATCGTTCACTTTAAAAAGTACTTGTAAAACAATTGAGGTACTGAACTGTAGACTGCTCTGTCTTTGTTCTTTTGTCTCTGTCTCTCGTGTATGATATGACGTCGATGTTAAATTTGAAATGTTGTTCAATATATTTATTAATGAAATATTTTGTGATGCTAAAGGTACGCGTCCAATGGCCCGCGTTAGACGCACAGCACGCACGACTTAAACGCATTTGTTCTGTCTTTCGATGCGGGTTGAACGCAGCTAGGGTTGCCAGGTCACCAAACCTAGTAGACCAACCACTTTAGACGGACCTTTGGGTAGAAAAGCCGGACATTACATTATTGAGGATTTCTCAGTATTAATAGGTAGAGAAAAATTTAACTGTAAAAAGCCTAACCAAAGCCGGACAACCTGGACATCGTTTATTTCGGCCGGACACGGAAAAAGCTCACCCATGTCCGCCTTTATCCGGACGCCTGGCAACGCTAGATGCAGCACTTTGTAAAATCATACAAAGTAAACTAAAATCCTTTGCGGGACGTGCGTGCGGTGCGTCCGGCGCGGGCCAATGAACACGTACCTTAAATGATGATGTGATACCGGACTATTGTCACTGGGTGAATATTTAGTATTAATTAAATGAGATATTAATGTACTTATGATATTGTGTCAATTCAATAGTAGGCTATTTATTACATGTCATTTGTCATCTGGATTGGGAAGAGGATGAACGGGAAGGAAAATATCCTTAAAAAGTCCCTTCCTCTGTCCATTAAGGGTAGGTAAAACTATTCGATACAGCGGTTACTTCGCTATTTTAGCAAATTTAGGTGGTCACTTGCTTATTTACCACAATTTATTATGTATATCTTAAAATTAAGCCAACCGTGTGCCTTACGTTAACTGTGGGATCATAAAATTAGATTTAATCGATGTACTGAACATTCCTTTTTTTTTCGGTTATACAATTTACATATGTAATTTTTTCATATTTTCAAATAGTTAAGGCTTCGTTGATTTATTAAGAGTATTACTCATTATGAAATAAATATTAAAATTATGTTTTCTATTGACGACTTTTATTAGGTTCATGAATTAAACGCATTTCGAATTTTTGATTGTGGAAAATTGGACTGAAGACGCAGTACGTTAATTTACACTTTATTTGGTATGAAGTAATTACAAATATATGTTCGTTGATGGTAATATTAGAATTTTGTTTAACTTTTAATATTTCTAGGAATAAAGGCAGCGTATATATCAACGAGAGGAGGTAAACGTTGCTTGGTTATAAACGGATTCTCATTCTTTCAATCCACTCAACCAACGATTTGGAGATGTTTTCGACGTAAGAATTTAAACTGTAAAGTTATCGCTAGGACAAATAAAATGGGCGATGTTATATCTATTTTGAGTGAACATAATCATAGGAAACCATTTTCATGTCAAATGACTAATGTTATGATGAGACAATTGCATTGACATGTTTTTTTTTAATTAAAACTTTTGTAATGGAAATATATATTTGAAAGATTTTTTTTTGTATTTGATTACATGTTAATATAGTTGTCTAGAGATGAATTACCAATGGTGTAATGTGTAAAAAGATTTTGTTATCTGTTTTATTATGTTTCAAGAAACAGATAATATGTTTTTATACAAACATTTGCGAGACGGAATGCGTTAATAAAGTTAAAAATCCCGAGTTTTATTTTGAATCGTGTCTATGGTTTGATAAGTTTACAATTGTTCTTGTACGTGTCTGTTTAGTTTAAGTGTTTGTTGTGTCTACAATAGTGTGGTTATGACTCTAAAATGTATACGTGTTTTACAGAAGCTTTCTTCCTACCGTCGAGAGCTGGTAAATCTATACTGATATTCCGAAGCAATAAGTTTTGGATGAATAATCAGTATCGGGACAAATTAAACTGGGCTTGTCGGGACAAGGATACGACGGGATGTCTCTGCAGAGTTCAGACGACGATGGATGGACATTTCATACGGGTAAAGGGCGAACATAACCATAATGCTAATTTCACGCCTCAAAATTTCGACTCATCTGCAGATAGAATATTAAACGAATGGAAGAACAATCTATTCATGAACAAATTAGGAACTATTTAAAACGTGTTAATATTTCAATAAATGTTTTTTTCTGACGCAACCCTTGGCTAGGGCTCTGATTGTACTGCTTGTTTCCAATTAGAGGATAGCCGCGCGACTCCCTGATATTTTGTATCTATGTCATGTCCACGCTAGTGAAATTATCCTCAATTCCCTACAAATAAAGGACGCGTGTGTCTCGTTGCTTAGTAGAAATTGGGTTTAACTTGATTTATTCCTAATAACATTCCATCATATTTTTTGTTTTAAATCATGAGTAATGGTAAAAATTATTTTTACCAAATTACTCATGATTTTCCTGATAATATACTCTAAAGTAGAAAAATGGGCAATTATTTTATTACTGATAAGTGTGGGTTTTCCTTTTTAATTTTTGTTTGCTAGTTTTTAACTTCATTCCAAAAATTCCATATTGTAACATTAACCTATATAATAAGATTAAAAAATCTCTTTAAAATATTTTTGTAAATAAATTAAAAGACATAGTTATTTAAATATTATTGTGATTGTGTTCAGCAAAATCAGAATTATGATTGAAATAAAATGTTTTTTTTTTTTAATTCCATCTTTTTTTTTTAGTTAGAGTAAGCTAGTTGAAATGAACTATTGCCTTTCAATGAATTTATGAACCAATGAATTATTTTTTAGCAATTTAATCAAAATTACTGACCAAAGTATTTAGGTAGAATTGTAATTACAAAACGTAAAAATGTAACATTTGGTAAAAATATCTGCTAGTTCCTATCACAAGCTTATTTTTTACAAATGTAGTGAGAACGTATATAGATAGGGTAATAAATTAAGTTAGGTAGTAACATTTCCAGTGTACTGGGGTGTATCGAAGTTTGGCAATCCAATACTAGTGTTGAACGGCCAGAGGTTCCGCCGCTCGGGGCCGCAACGAGGCGACCGCGCCACGTGGCTTTGCATCAAATCTGACACGGGCTGCAAATGTTATGCGGTCACTTTGCACGGCAATCTTGTCGCCATTGGTCACAACCACGTCCACTACATCAAACGGAGGAATCAAAAGCGAAGCGGTAAAACCAAAATACATTCACGACAGAGGAATGTCGAAGAATAGTTGATTTAATTATTGTATTTTTGTTTTGACTTTGTATACAGTGTAAACTCTTTATAACGTCGAAGAAATTGCAGACTTTGGTTGGTTTTCCCTTTTTTATAATAATACAATTTTGTATATGTCACAACAATACGGCATTATAAAATTGGGTTACCTTTTCTTTGGATGACCAACTTGCACATTTATCTTGGTTAGACTTTTGTAAAGTTGTTATAGGTTACCTTAACCGCTGTTGTTTCCAGGTTCACTAACCGTGAACAGGGCAAGTAAAAGAAAATCTTTGGGTATTAATGAAAAATTTCTACTAATACGCTCAATAGAAGCGGGGGAAAAGATAACAGAAGTTGGAAAACGTTTTGGATTTAGCCGCTCCACTGTGTCTACAATATGGAAAAACAAAGATAAAATTTTACAAGCAATGAAGGATGGGAAGTCTTCTAAGAAATTAAAGAAGCCACAATACGAAATTTTGGATAGAGCGATGCTAACATGGTTGTATATACAACGCCAACATAAAATTCCTATCTCGGGACCAATCATTAAAACTGAGGCGGAAAAACTTGCTAAAGAATTAGGATTAACTACTTTCAAAGCATCAGAAGGATGGCTCGGGAAGTTCAAGCAACGTCACCATATCAAATTTGGTACGAATGAAAAGAATCAAGTTTTACACGACCGTGAGTCACGATTGGATTTAAAGAATAGTAAATGAGTATCTTTTATTTATCTCCATTTATTGACCTCTTTCTATAACACAGAAAAGGTTTAGTTATATGTCGTTATAAAGAGTTTACATTGTAGGTTGATTGTTTACCATTGTTGATTAGTTCAAGAGCGAAATTTTGTTTTATTAATAATAATAAGAAAGTTTAACAATAATAAATGTTACTTATAATATGAAAATAAATATTTTTTTAACTATGGATATTATTTTTAAAGATTTATGAGTATAAGGTTTCTTTTTGTAGTTAATCAGAAAGCTCATGTTTTTGGTTAATATAAAATTGAAATTCATCCCAGGTTGCAGAGCACGAGTATACTTTGTATAGAAATAAATTGTTAAATTCTTCAGAATGTGATACTAATCTAACAGTTTTTAGTTGCAGGCACAGTGGTGGCTCCGGAGACACCTCCGACCTTGGGATTGCCGTTCCCATTCCCCTGCTTTCCCGGTCAATTTCGTTATTGCCTGAGTAAGCGGGGAAAACCCGCCATTGAAGTTGGGGCACATCGTTTCTGCTTCAACGGTCGTGCTGCGAGCGGCAAGGTCTGGTGGCGTTGCTCCAGGAATCCCAGATGCAGAGCCGCCGTACACACCTTCGGGTTACGAGTCGTGCAGATGAACAGCGCCCATACATGCGGAGTTCGCGCCACTCCACTCAGACCAATGTTCTAGATCATAAAACTATTTACAGATATATGAAACATATTTTCGTATGTCGAATTAATGACCACCGGCAAAGTACATGATGATAATGGCACGGGAAGTAATCTCATTGCGCAAGCTACTTTTAGGGTATGGGAAGTTCCGTTAGGAGTTGGATTGTGGGCAGAAAATAATGGAATCAATAATAATGATTGAGGAATGTCTAAATTTTGCTTTTGTGCCTTTCTGCCGGTGGTTAATGTACGCTTTTTGTCATTCGATGTTTTTAATGTCAAAGGATTAGCAAACCGTTGTTTGCTTAATATTACAGTAACAATAGCCCAAAGAGAGACACAATATTTAGTGATTTACTATTTACTGAACCATATAGTTACTCGCAATATGTAAGGTATACGATTTTTTTTTAATAATTATTTATTTATTAGATTGACCGTTTTCAGTCTTCTATTTTTGGGTATCAGATCTATTGAATGTGCAGCTAAATATTTTTGAAGTGATATACTGAATGCCTCCTATTTATGGCAAATTACTTAAGTAGTTTTACCGGATGTAATTTTGGAAAGTTTTAATGTAATGTCGGGATTTTTTAAACCAGTGAGATCTCGGCCTCTATTTAATCTTTCTCTCGCGATGACGGTTGTAGTTTGTTGTACAAAGTGATAGTTGTCTTATGATACCCTAAGTATTTTTATATATTACTTTTACATATTTTTTTACGATTTTATTCGTGGGTTGTACAAAGATCGGTTGTTGAAGTGAAGCTAAAACTTCATTGGGTTGGATTCGGTTGCGTTCGGGTTGGATTTGATGAAATTGGATTTTGTTGTGAAGTTGAAGTTGGATTCCATTCTAGTAATGAAAATGTATACGATATTAGTGGATTAATGTGACGTTGTTAAAGTATCTTTATGCATTTATTGAATGATCGACTTAATTATAATACTCAATGTATACGTTGTAGATTGTAAGACTTTTTTTTATATTTTATTTAGTGAGATGTTTATTTTTTTATACATTATTTTGCTTTTGTAAGTACTGAAGTACTGATGTTGTAATCTTCGATTGTACTTACGTAGATGTTATTCTATTCCTGAGGATTATATTTGCCCAGTAAAATGGGATTACCATGGTACGTTTATACCAATATCTACCATATAAAATGTATACGATTTGTATTAAGTTAACCTCTCAAGTATTATTCTTGAAGTATTATTTTTGTGTATGTGATAAGATATTATTATTTTAGCATGAAAGTATATTATGAATGTAGCTTTAAGCGACTTGCAGGAGGAATATCTAAGCTGTGTAGTGTCGGTAGTTGGGCGATACAATGTCCCATGTATAGGTACAAAGAAACGATTATATTGATCTGAATTAATATCGATTTTTTATTTGACATTTTATACTCATAGTCCTAAAATCCGTGTGAATATCTTTAGCTAAACATAAACTAATTTTGAGGCCATGTTTTTCCGCTTTCAAGAATGTTCTTTGAACTTGAATAAAACAACTAAAGTGGTGCATAAGCAAATATCACTTTCAACAACTTCTGCAAGCTGCCGCCAATCGGTCCCATCATGACAGTCAATGAAGATTGAAGATAGTTTTGTCTAAATTGGCTCTTAACAAAATGCTTTAAGATCATAAGATCATGGTATCTACGATGTTTGACAATTTATTTTGGTATTCGTTTGGGCGATGTTAACATATTCTATGCGAATCAATGCCGTTGACAACGGAACGTAATAAAGAAATAAAAGTATTTTAGGACATAAAAGAGGTTTATCTATTCGAAAATTACTTTATTTTCAAATTGTTCATAAACACTGTATAATATTGGAATTGTTTAAAATTAAATTATCCAGAACAATAATATCGACCATCTAGAACTTCATTAAATCTAGGATCACAACCAACTTGATTTGCAATAAACTGCTGTACAATTTTGCTAGAAATATCATTTAAATTTTTACCGATGAAGACAAATAAACAAATCAGGTATTAATATTTATTTTTAGTTTAGTTTTTAGTGCGAAGACGTTAATATGATTTGTAAATAGGACAATTAGTTTTGCTACATAGTTTTGTTATCCTAAGGGTCTACAATTGTGTGTTAATTTCAGGATGGTTTTACATTCGTTCCGCAAGAGGTGGGCTGCATTTGGTCGCGGGCGGTCACATTTTCTACGAGGACGGCGGCTCCCATCCGCGCAGGGTAACATGGCGCTGTGCCAGGTCGTACCAGAAGGCCGAGCGGTGTCAAGTTGCTTTATGTCTTAGAGACGGTCGTCTGGTGTACTTCAGAGGGGCGCACAATCATCCAAGGACGTACAATCCTGCTAAGCACGAGTCCCGTCGATTCGAAGTGGACCCCAGGGGCAAGTATAAGATCATGGTGACAGCACCAAGGACGTTCGCGATGGCGGCCCCCCCTCCACCTCCCGGGCCACACGCCGCCCTCCTCCTGTAGGCCTGGCGCGACCTCCTTGTGCAAGGCCTCCTCGACGGAACACACTGACCACAGGGAGTGTCGCTCTGAACTCACCACGTTGAAACCCGTGTCACAATAACGTGACTTTGAATGGAAAGACTTTGAATTTAGCTTTGAAGTTGCTATTAGAAACATTATTTATATATTCATGCATTTAATATATCTGTAGTATAGTTTGTCTGGAAAAAGCGTGTACAACCGAGTACCATATATTTTCTTTTGCCGAAAATACGAGCTAAACCCAACTTATGCCTCTAGCGCATAAACTATGAAACTATGGATAGAGGTAAGTTGTGTTAATTCGTCATATTTTCGACCAAGGAAACTGTGTTACGCTGTTGTGTCTTTCCCGGACCATACGTATACTCAATTACTCGTAGCCAAAGAATGTGAAATTTGAAGGTTTATACCTATCCTTTATAATTAATCGAGTTAACTATTATGTTAAATTTTTATTAATTTTAATTATTTTGTAGTACATATTAGGTCGTATATTAAAAAAGGTGTAGAGCGGCCCGTAAGACCAAAGAATTGGTAACCTCTGGATTACGTTATACAGTTTTGTAGTGTGTAAACAAAAATCGCCTTATAACATATAAAATGCGGCTATGAATTATTATTAGTAAAAAAAGGCTATGATTAAAATTAAACTTCTATCGTGCAATATTCTCTTACCAAAATATTTAGATGTTATGTATACAAAATGTTTAGCTTTAAATAATAGTGTAGCCGTCTTGTTGATGCTTTTTTTTATATAAAATTCTATATATTGACCGCGCTGTAATTAGCGGCACGACTGATAGGTGATGTTAAAACTATTATGTAACTCATTTAGAATTAGGTGTAGCGTACCTTAACCCCCATTTACATTTAACGCGTCGTGACTTACGACCGAAATTAGTACTCAGTCACCGAACGTCCTATCGAAGGTTTTCCATTAGGATTCATCAACCTGCCCGGCACAGTATGTACTACTCCTCCATACATCTCTATCAGCAGTCATATCTGAATCTACCCACTTCCTACTCATATCCTCTTTTAATCCATTAGGATTAATTTTACACGATCTATTCTTTGAAGCGCATTAACGTTATATGCAAATTACTTAATATGTTATGAAATGTCTATCGAGGATTGAATATTGATTTCGGCTGTTAATAAATTTGTGGAGTTTTCTACGCTTTTAGTGTGAATGGGGCTTTATAGTATAAAAGCTTATGAAGTAAATAAAGCAATAGTTTTGTATTAGACTTACACTTGTATACCTAAATAGTCTAGATTCTTGATTACCTAAGAGTAAATATTTCTAACAGTAGATTATTAGATTAGTCCTCGTAATGAAAATTACTCAAGCGTCATATTTTCACTTACTTCTAGGTTCAAGACGTTTTAATGCAATTTTAATATTTTTTTGTACTTCGTAAGTATTGTTTTTTATTGTTATTTACTGAAATTTTTTTATTGTTATATTTGCTAGTTATTTTTTTATTCATATAATTTTTTTAACGGCATTGCTCTAAGCTATCGGACTGTACCAAATATTTTTATGTTTATATTTCATAAAATAATGTAAAACCTCATTAGTACTTTCATTAATAATATCCATTTAACTATATTCTTACGCATTGTATTAAGAAATGTGTAAGGAGTTAGTTGGTATTCATATTATTTTATCGTTTGAACAGCTTTTTACTCGGGAGAGTTATTGTATCCGTTAACTGAGGATAAAGATGCACCTCTATTGAAGATGGGTGGGCACTGGTATCGTCTGGATGGTTGCTATCGAGGCAAGAGAAGATGGAAATGTGCTCGTGGTTGTGCAGCAAGGATACACACAGTTGGAAAACGTCTCGTCTTCTCAGATTTAAGACATCGCTGTAAGAATCTTACCAATCATAGCGTCTGATATGACGCATTTTGACACACATACACGAATTTTAGATGAATTTTAAAGACTGTTTTTTAAGTACAATTATTTCTAATCTCACCAAACTGTGATAGTTGTAATGTGCTATAAAATACTCGTTGAAGATCTGTAAACGCTTAATAAACGCTTTTTTATTGATAATTACGAGAATAAAAGTATACTTTTTAATAATTTCGTTTTATTTAAATTATAAATTTTATAAGTTTTTTGTACGTACTAATCTTATTATATTGTAATGTTGCAGTGCAAGTGGTTTATAACAACAAGGGGTATCCGAAGTTGACTCTGAATGGTTATTACTATAGACCTCACAACGCTTATAGGAATCAACCAAAGGTTCTTTGGTACTGCGCTGCTAGGAACAAGTACCAATGTCCAGCGAGACTAAGGACTATTAACCGTGAGGTCGTGGCTGTTATGGGGCTACATAATCACGTCCGTTGACCTCTGCAAGGGCGTGAGTGCCAGACAATACCACGCCCTGGACCATCTTACCTCTCCACCTTTGATCTACATGATGTGTTTCGTTTGTATGGAGAAAGACTTGCGCAAAGTGATGTAAATACTAATTACAATATTATATAAGTTACATCGAAGTGTTACTTAGTTGAATATAATCCGTCTTATGTCTGTGGATCACAGGCACTAATGTTATTAAGTAATACTTATCTATTACTTAAGAATGAAGCAAGTTAAATTTATCCCTATTATGAAATATCTTTTCATATCTTTGTCAAACTAATGTTTGATTTTTTATTTGTTAATACTTCGCCCTCGTTTGTAAAGTTCCTAATTACATTATTTATAGATTAATTTATTATATATCTTGAAGCCATGTAATCATGAAATGCAATATTAGTTTTAAAAATAAATTAATGATATTAGTAATTGTATATTAATAAATTAATATATATATAAATTGTTGTTATTATTATGTACATATACATAAATGATAATTTTGATGACGATGCTTGAATGATATTTAAATGCGGTTTAGGCTCGGCGCCTGCGATTTACGTGCCATCGAGGACTGGGAAATTTCTGCTGCTGCACGACGGGTATACGTTCTACTTGAAGAATCTCCAAGCCCACGGTCGCAAGCAATGGTACTGCTCATCCAGAGATATGGCGGGCTGCAGAGCTGACGTCATCACGGCCCCTTCGAACACCGGTATAGGAGATATCCTCTTTTTGGTGCGAGGTCACCATATCCACGGACCCCCTAGTTATTATTTTACTCCTGACGGCAAATATGTTAGGAGGAAAGATGCCTATTGTAGATATAGATAACGCTGTATCTCTTAATATTCACTGGGACAACATTTTTTTAATTCTTTTTTTTTTATCAATTCAATCATTTTTTTTTCTATTTTTTAATCAATTACTCTTGTGATATGCGGATATTGTAATTTTTTTATAAATCGGTATTTTTCTTTTCGTATTTTTTTTTACTATCGTCTCCTTTTGAATGCATTTTTAAATCAGGTTTTTTTTAATACTTTTTGTTTTTTTTTTAGATTTTTTTTAATGATATACTCATAGTACAAAATTAAATAGAATCTGTCTTAGATTCCTTTTCGTCCTCGCATTAACACTGAAAGGTACATAAAGTGCTAATATTAAAATTTATATATCTTAGAATTATATTAAGTTTTATTAGATTGTTAAAGTTGATAGATAAAGGCATCTGAGTTATGCGATATTTAAAATTTTGTTTTAAATCTAGTTGCGGATATTATTTTAAAATATTGTTAATTCGAATTAATATTATGTTAAATAACGGTCGAATAACGATTACTTAAAATTGGTACTTAATAAAAATATTTACTTAAAATTAACTGTGATTATGTGCACAATATGTCGAAGTGGACATATTTGTGCAAACGTGTTATGATTTAACAATAACAATGAAAAATTTATATTTTTTTGGTTTTTTCAAATTTTTTTTTTGAAAAAACATTTTATTTTGGTTTAAATATTGTTATTTTGATAAACATGTATCAGTATTCGACCGTGGATGAATTTTATTTGAAAAAAATCTTTATATTTTGTTAAGCGTTTCTTAAACGATGATCTTAAAAAAATTACTTTAAAATTTATATTTGTGAAAAAAATTGTGAGTAGCTTCTGCCGAAATTACCGTACCAAAAGTATTGGTATCTCTGTTTTTTCCAATGGGATTGAGCGGGACGACATGAGCTTTGTACAGATGTTTCGGCAGTGGAAACGAACGGTACAAAGCGTTTATGTTAAGAATTGTTATTGCTTAAACTTGCAGGAAAGTATCTCAAAGGCAATGTTAGGTATTTTGAATGACGTAGATATGCTTCCATGATGGTAAAAACTAGTGCGTTTACCCTACATAGAGTGGGGTAAGTAAAGAGAGACGAACGTTATTTAATTGATAAAAAAATAAATACGGTATAACATATTCTTGGTTAATTTTTATAACTCTATGACATCGATCACTACCAAGAAAATGTTATTTGGTAGTTAAATATTTAAAATACGCAGGAATGTTGACAGGTTGCATTTAAATATTAAATTGATACAAGTGAAAGCACACATTTTCTGACATACACGTTCAAATTATTTTAGAAAGCAATAACGGCTGATATACACGGTCTGCTTTAAACAGTCGTTTCGGTCAGCACATGCGGTCCGTTTATGGTGTTATGTTTTGTTTTATATATAGAATGTTGGTTCTGTAACAATTAGATATACTATTAAAGATATTATGCCATTTGTGTTTGTATTTGTTTTATATTAAATAAGACAGTGTTTGCTGACTTCCTTGTTAGTCTCGATTTTAGGTCGTGACCTATTTATGAACGTGAAAGTTACTTATCATTCAATAACGCTGTATTATTTCGTGCTTGAATTTGATATTTATTTTACGAATTTCGTCAAATATTTTAGAGCTTATTTCATTACTGTTTTTCATATTTTTAAAATGTTATTACAATGCTGGAAATGGGATAACTATTATGTTTTAATACAATTGTTTTGACAGTGGAAACCCATAATAAAGATTGTTATACTTTTGATATGAAAAAGGTATCGTGTTGAATATCTGAATAATCAATTAAACTCATAAAGCATCATAAATATACTTCGTTGTAATGCTTCCCTAATTTGAAATTGGAATAATCAAGAAGGCTATTCATAGAAAATGTCGTATACATTATAAAGAGGTCGTTTACTGTAACGTATTGCGTTGCAATATAAGTTGTATTCGTGAAGCAATGAATCGCGCAGTGTGATGGATCAATAAAGCCTACGATGTTATGAAAGAAGAAACTTGGGGCACGGAATATGGGCGTGCCTGTCTCCCGAGCTACAGCCTAGTTACGCCTCGTATGCCCTAATTTTGACGTAGCTCCTTTTCTTATCGCTTCCGTGTGTGCGTGCGCGGGCCCCGATCTGTTTGTGTGTGCGTCATCTCTATAATTCACGTTTTAGGGGAGACGTTACGCCATTTTTCAACGTTATTGTGTGTCATTAATTCATAGTTGCGTTTACGGTTTAGGAAATGCACGAAAATATGTAATACAAATTGTAGAAAGGAATTTAACTGTAACTATAAGAAGCCTAAAAGTAGTCGGTTAAGGTTTCTATGTATTTACTTTCATGTAGTAATTACAATACAAAGTTAAAAAATGATAGCATAGGTAACATTAATATGTAGTTATTTATAGCCACAACTTAAAACTAACTAAGCAATATTTTTTTTTCTTATTAAATTTGAGTATATTACAGATATAAATTAATGAATCATGTAAAATAAAAGTTTTGAACAGCAGTGAGCTTTGTATGTTGCTTGGCTTCAAGGTTACTTTTCCAAGTTTTTTAAGGCATTAATTTGTTCATAAGTCTTGTATTGTATGAAGTTTTTGATACCAATATGGCGGGAGCACGCGG